>NC_056741.1:1872961508-1873010442 GCF_019279795.1 Protopterus annectens | reverse complement strand
CTGATATCATTCTCTGCATCTGTAAAAGGGGCATGGCATCTGGCATACATGTTTCCTGAAAGACAACAAAATGGGAACACATGTCAGGATCACATACTTGGAAGTACACTATGTAGACATACAACACGAACAGAATGGCTGGCAGCATCCACTGCTTGATCACACAAGTCATATTCAACAGTGTGCAAACATACTAAGCATCTGGATACAACTAAGAAACTAGAGATAGTTAGCTATTTCTGTGTGTGCCTTGACAGATACTGCTGTATGATCATACACCCAACACTGAAGTTCATTGTAGTGTGTTGGCTAGGGGCAACCCCCTGATAGTATGTCAAAACAACAATGCCAAACAAATAGAAGTGTGCTATTACAACCACAATAAAGGGACAGTCCCATTAGACCAGTGTGCCACATTGACAAAAAATATTCCACCCTTGATGTATTGTACGTCCTCTGTAAGTGTAACAAATCTGGAGATCAATGACATGTCATTATCACAGTTCTAAGAAAGGCTTCATGCTGTAATCCCCATTCCCCCTAAGTATATTCACATATATGCATCATGTTGTAAACAAAAAGATTACATACCTGATGGAATACAATACTCCCCTGTTGATATGTGCAGATATATAAAGTTTTTAGCAACGCTTTACTGTGTGAATAAAGTGTCATACAGACTGGTTGCCCACTGACAGCTGTTTGACTTTTTAACATGGTTCTCATTACCAGGTGATTGGCTCTTAACCAATCTGTGGTTCTGAAATGCTAATTGCAGACAACACAGCTGATTTGCAGTATCATCAGCCAATGACATGCAACCACTGAACAAGATATAAGGCCTTCATGTAGATTAGAAGCCCTTTCTGATATGTTGTGCTGGACATTCCTGGTGTCAAGATACCATGTCATCACAGAGGATATATCTGTTGCAGCTACTTTTAAATACAGATGTATGTGCTACAGGCTGCAGCTGATGCTGCAGGCAATAGCCATATGCCGAGAGTGTGAACACTTTGGACAGCAACAAGCTGTAAGAGTAATTGTGGGAGCTGTGTCAGCCTTGTTGTAGAGGCAGAGCCAAGGTGAGGTTACCCATTCCACTCAAATTAAGGCATGTGTTCAAGGTAAGTATGTTAGACAACGGTATCACTAACAGAGTACTAGGCAACAAGTTTGTTTTGTTCTTGAGCATCATAGAGGACAAATATAACATTATGTCAACCACTTGGGCAACTGTCAGGCGATGTGTTACAGTTTGGTACTCATAAGGAATGTGTATGCTGGCAGTCCTTGTTATTAGCAGGGGCTTCATATGTGTATGTTACTTGTGCATTCGTGCTAATCTGTAATATTATTATGAAAGGATTGTGTGCTGCACTCTGATATTAGTGGGCCTCATTTGCATTACCTAAGTTAAAATCTACTGTGAATGCATATTAATTCATGACCTGACACTTTATGCACTTATAGTTTTGCTACAGGGATATGTGAAGTGTGTTCTTATCTGTAGGGCCTGTGACTTCCATCAGTGAAAAGCAGACATCATTTGAAATGCATTGTGTGGATAAAGAGTGCATGACTCAGCCATTAATTGCTGGCTTCACAATAATGTAATTTAAATGCTACACACCACTAGATTTGAGCCCAGGACTGTGTGTGGCAAACCTTACTGTTTGCAAAGTATTTAACAGACTGAGCTAATAAGTCACTGTTACAACAGGTGTATTTGTCAAGATATAAGTGCACACATACAGCCTCTAACTTTTTTTTTAATCCATCATCATGTTTGTTTGTCTTTTTGGCTTTTCCCAGTTAGGGGTCACCACAGCAGAACTCCAGTCCACTAATGATTGGCAGTTGATTTTTATGGTGCCAAGTTGCCAGCCCAACACCCAACTTTCAGCAAAGGCACAACCCATTCACACATGTCTTTCGGAAGCCACTCGACCATGGGGAGGACATGCAAACTTCACACAGAAGGTACTCCTGCCGAGAATCAAACATGAGAACCTCTTGCTGTGAGGCAACAATGCTACCGCTGTACCATCGTGGCTTTCACACTTCCATCATCATGTGCATGGCTTTATATGGATGTATTTCTCCACCAGAGCCCAGCTGAATGTTTATGTTGCCATTAATGTTTTAGCAGGTGTATTCCTAAATGTTGCTGATAAAAGTGCACATGCCCCTGCTATTAGAGACCTCACTTACATCCACTATTTTGTATCTTGCTTTCTAGTGATGTAATCTTGCACCAGACTCCAAGTTACACTCCAATTTTTTTCCATTAAATTTTAGCAAGTTTGTGTGATGTGATGTGATGTGATGTGATGCTCCACTTAAACATACTTAATGACTGTAACTTGCAGTTACTATATTTTAAATTATAATAAACATGCATAAAAAGTTTGCTTAACCACCTGTTTCAATTAAAAGCTGTGTGGTGTGGCAGTTTAATGCAGCGGTCTGTAAACGGGATGGTCCTGGGTTTGAAATAGGAGACAGGTGTGTATTTTATACATGTTTATTATAATTGAAAATGCATATATCAATATAGCTCTGTTTAGCTGAGCTTAGCATCACTGCACAATGCAGTGAATAGCGCAAAAAAAGTTTAAAGAAAAGAAAAATGGGGAGATAGGAAAGTGGTGAAATGGGGTGCGAGCAGGGGGTAAAACATAGTGAAAGGCAGGTAGGTATGTGCGGGAAGGATGTAGGAAAGAACCATAGCTATCCATTTCTTGTACAGTAACAGCTGTGCCATTTGACAGAATATGTAAATGAATTTGGACTCTCACCCACAAAGAGAGAGGCGAGGATAACATAACTGTGTTGTCAAGCCAATTGGACCAAATTACGTGTGTCCAGTGGACAAGTGTGTGAAATGAAAAACTATGTATGAGATAATAATTTTTTTGGGGACAGATGCTCATTTTTTTAAGGTGAGAGTGGAATGTTGGGGAAGGAACATAGGTACGTATGAGGGAGGTAAGTTGGGAAGGTGAGGAAGCTTTTGCAGACGGACAAGACAGTAGACAGGGGTAGTGTGTGACACAAGAGGGGGATGAACACCTTGGATGGGTAGGGTGTTGTGGAATCGCAGTCTCATGTATCTCCACAAGATAGCAGCATGACTTAAGTCCCCACCCATGTGACTGTCGGCACTGATCCATCACAGCCAAAGGGGTGGCAGTGATGGAGACTAGGCTCCATGGTGAGGCTGCCCCACCAGGGTGGCCAGTATGCCCTCCATCCAGCACAGGCAGCATCCAAAACCATGGTACACAATCCTGCCCACCAAACCTGGCAGCTCATCATAGGTGACAACTCCCTCTCCACCACCAATCCCAGAAGGGGGCCCAGCCTTGGGCTGTGGGGTGGAACTAACCAATGCTACAGGTAGTGCAGGAGCAGCAGAGGGGGGGCACCATCAGGTTGGATCCCAGATGTACTGGGGGCTGGTGCCACAGCCAGAGGAGGCAAGGTAGGTGGATCACCTAGAACTGGCATACCTTGTCACACTGTAGTAAAGCAGTTAAAACAATACGTTAAGGTTAGTAATAACCAAACCGATGTTAGTATTAACATAATGGAACATAATACTGATTAATCCAAATACATATTAAGGTATATTATGTGGAAAACAATATTAAATAACATAACATTAAGTATGTTAACAGCAAGCCAGAACAAAATAACCCATAAGGCCAACAAAACAGGTAGTTTAACAGACTATATTAATATTAAATAATAATAAAAATAATAAATAACAATAATAAATTAAAGAAGATAAGGGGTGTGGGGAGAGAGAAGGGCATACCATTAGTGACGTTGCAGATGATATTCATACACAGAGTCCTAATAGTTTCATAGGTTCATAGGTGTTTACTAGGCTAATGACCACAAGAGCTTTTTTAAGCCTTGCCATGCATCCCAAATCTCTGACAATTTCTGATACCCTTGATAAGTGTAAGCATGGGCCTGGGAGAAGAACCATTTACAGGTTACCTGTGTCCATTAGAGACATAGTTACCATGCCAGGGATGAATTTCTGGATTCCCATCCAATTGTCCAAGTTGCACTTGAATTGGGTTAGGGAGGAACTCTGATTCACATGGATGGGGAGCCTGTTCCGTAGACGTGGTAGTCTTTGGAATACATACCTATCTCTCCAGCAGGTCCTATTTGTATCACAGGCAAGGTTTAAGTCTTTAGAATGGATAATTTTGGTACTGTTTGTTTTGTAGATATGCAGGAGGTCCATCAGAGTGGGGTCTGACAATGCCCTGTATGCCAGGCATAAATCTCCCACTCAAAACCCTGTAGAAGATAGAAACAGGATAAGGCCTTGAGGTGATCCGCATAGGACATATTACTTAAGCCCTGTATTCTTTTAGTGAGAAACCTCTGTGGGCATTCAAATTGTTGGATATGCCTGGTTAGGTACATACCAAAGGGGGCATTGTACTCAATGACAGGTCTGATGAATGCCAAACAGAGTAGAACAATGACTTTCTTGGACTTAGATGCTATACCTTTGTTTATAAGTTGTGCAACATAGAATGATTTCCTCAGCACTGTAGACACATAATGATCAAAGGCTAGATTACTATCGATGTGTGTCCCTAAGTCCCTGAGTACAGGGCCAACTCTAAGGGGTGTGTTGTCAATAGAGTTATCAGGGATGGATGGCTTCCCAAAGGATACTATTATGCATTTCTTGGCATTTAGTTTTAGTCCATGGCTCTGATACTATTTGTCTGTCTGTGTCAGCCCCTCCTGGAGAACATTTGTGTCAGTGGGAGATTCAATGACAGCTCCTAATTTGCACTCATCTGCAAATTTAGTCAGCCAGAGACCACTGGCATTGGCCTTGACTTCAGAGAAGTAAATGCCAAAAAGGAGCAGTCCAAGGATTGATCCCGGAGGGACTCCACTTGTGACTGGCCTCTTTGTAGAGAGGGACTCCCCAGTTCTAACTTTCTGGGTCCTGTGAGCCATTTGACTATCCATCAGGTGACATACGAATTTGGAACTAACCTCTTGCATTTGTCAACAATGCTCGAGTGGGATATTGTTCCAAATGCCTTGGCCAGGTCAAGGTAGGCAGTGTGAACAATTTTGCCCTCATCCATTGCTTTGGTGACCTTCTCAAAGAAGTCCACCAGGTTGAGTAGGCATGATCTGCCCTTGACAAAACCAAACTGGGTTGGGCCCAGTGTCTGGAAGTTTACTATGTCTCTATTGATCATCTCCATGATAATTCCTTCCATTGCTTTATATATAAGACTAGTGAGACTTATGGGTCTGTAGTTTCCAGGGTCTGTAGATGGCCAACCTTTGTGCAGAGAGATGACTGTTGCCTTTCTCCACAAGCCTGTTTGAAAGCTTCAATTAAATAGTAATTCCAAAGACCCTGATAGGTCATGTTTCATGCTATTTAGAAGGCATCTTGGAAAGTTGTCTGGGCCCATTAATCCAGTTTTTTTGGTCTTAGAGCATTAAGGACCTGTTCCCTAGAGATAGTAAGGGGTGTTATATCTGATGATACTTCCTGAGGGAAAGTTGAGGGGGAGAAAGGAGAAAAGATGGAGGTGAATTTATCAGCCAGGAGGTTTGTTATATCTGCACACAATTGTGCATTGCCTTTGAGGTTGCAGACATAGCTAAAAAATGCTTTGTGGTTGCCCTTGGACTGGGAGGCCAAACTTACCTCAAATTTGGCTTTGGTACACTTTATTTGTCCTCTGAGTTGTTTGTTTAGTTTAATTTTTGCTATGATTTTCTTCCTCCTGTTATACTGTTGATTGATTTTGTGATTCCACCAGGGTGGCTTATTTTTTGAGTTAGTTTTGTACTTCTTCCTGGTAGGTACAACTGCCTCTATGCAGCTGTTAACATGCTTGTACAGGGTTTCTGTGAACAGTTCGGCATAGGCAGAAGTGTTCTCAGGGTTTACAGGGGCTTGAAATTTTGCCAGGTTCTCACTTAATAGCAGGAGGGTAGCCTAGAATAGTTCTTGAATATTCCAGGTTTAGCTGGGGTCCAGGTATTATTTTTCTTCAAAGGAGACCATTTTGTGGTCTGACTTTACCAGGGATGGCATTACAGTAGGGGGGTGTGCAGCAGTCTCCCATATTAGTGAGGACCAGATCTAGTATGGTTGTAGCTCTGGTTGGTGTATTGACTATTTGGTCCAGGGAGTTTCTGTTTACAAAATCCAGGAATCCCTGTGCCTGTGCATTTGGTGTCATATAGGATTCCCAGTTAGTAGTGGGGTAATTAAAGTCACCCATGAATATGGTATTGGGTTGGATGGTTAGTGTTTATAATACGTTTAAGTACATGGTATGGGTTTCCTGGGTCATAGAGGGGGACCTATTGCTTGCAAGGAAAAGGAAGTGGTATTGGATTTTACCTATGGTGATTTGAACATGGAGCAGTTCAAGTCCATTGCCCTGTTTGACCAGCCCTGAGGTATGTTTATTTTTGATGTAAATAGAGACACCTCAACCTTTAGTTGGTACAGCCCCCTTGATGCAAAATAGTAACTCCTACTTATGGTCACCCACCTCCTATCACCTACCCCGACAGTTCAATAGTATTCTCCTTCCATCCTGAACTCTACTATTAGTCACAAACTGAACCCTAACATCTCACCTAACCTCCTCTTACTTAGGTTTGTCTCTGGCAATTGAACTACTGTAATCTCTTAGAAGCTTTTGTGTTCTCTTTTTTAAATTCACAACAATGTAACCTTTACTTTCTGCATTTACCAATGCTATTTTCATGCTATGTTATTTAATCTGAGGAGCTTTTCTCCCTGGGCCTCCGCTGAAAATGGACACATATCCAGTTGGACTCTCCCAGTCAACAAATGTAAAATAAAAATAAATAATAAATAAATAAATAAATAGTTCCTGCCTGTGAAGTAGCTGGTGTAAACATGTGGAAGGCATTATAAGCTTGCATGGTTGGTGTACTCTCGTGGCTTTAAACCATGTTTCAGTGACCGCACAGACATCAGCATTCTCTAGGGTAAAGAGAGCTACTAGGGAGTGGAGTTTTTTGTTTAGACTCCTAGCATTGAGCAGTAATACCTTTAGATTTTCTTGGTTTTGATTTGTTATGTCAGAAGTACTTTCAGTTTGGCATTGCCTAAAAAAGACACTATGGGGGAAAACAATGTTTTAGCCACTATTCGAAAGCCTAGAGGGGAGAGGTGCAGACCATCCCTGGCAAAGCAGCATGGTCTGTTGATCATCTATTTCCATGCTGACAAATATTGCGTCCCCTTAGAATGACATCAGAAACTAAGCCAGTTATTAAAGTCAATCATCCTTTGTTCGTATTGTGGCATCATCCTTGGAGAAGGTAAAATGCTGCTCACTGCTAGGCTCATACCAGCCTGAGACACATACTCCGAGAGCTCCATGATGTCTCTCTTCATATAGTCTAGGGAGGTACGTCTCAGGTCATTTACTCCTACATGGACTATGACTGAGTCATATTGGTAATTGTGGTCCAATGACTTGAGTGCATGCGTAATGTGGCAGATCATAGTCCCTGATAAGCAACTGACCGTAACTTTCTCCTTACTCACCCTGGTGAGAGGGACATCAGTGTGTCTCACAATGGAGTTTCCAATGACTAGAATACTGGATTGTGTGGTGACTTGCCTTACGGGCTTAAATGTAGAGGCTCCATGAGATGTAGCTCTATGTGTTGATGTGGGTGTTGTTTTGAAAGAGTGCATTTGGGGCTGCTGAGGGTATTTGTTATGTGTACTTCATCTAGGAAGTCTTTGTGGTTTAGGAAAGTTACATGTAAGTGCCTCAGCATTTGTGGTTCTATATGACTGCTTTGAATTGTGTGTGATGGGTGCAGCGTGTATACTACTGACAACCTTACTGACATTAGGAGTACTTTTATGTGAGAGTTTTGCCTCCAATGACATTGTGTAAATACATCTCTCACATACCATATCAGTTTGTTTGAGAATTAACTGGTTGTCAGTAAACATGAGACAGTTTCTACATTGCCTCATGATGCCCATATCCACTTAGCTGGT
Source organism: Protopterus annectens (assembly GCF_019279795.1). Lineage (NCBI taxonomy): Eukaryota > Metazoa > Chordata > Ceratodontiformes > Protopteridae > Protopterus > Protopterus annectens. The sequence goes on along the minus strand of NC_056741.1, from coordinate 1,873,002,368 downwards.
AACGGAGACAGTAAGAGTGTTCATATGGAGTGAGAATATCAATCACTGTCAGGAGTATCCAGTTTGCAACTATGTGAACAGTACTTGTCACTGCAAACTTGTTGTCCTGTGTGCAGCTAGGTATTGGAGAAATTTCAATGGTGCTTTTACAGGAAAAAAATGTCACTCAAGGTGTCGGAGCCTGTACAGAGTACTGCCAAACACTAGAGGAGAAACTAACACATAGACCCTGTAAATTCAAGAATTAAGTATTTAGGCAGATATTCTGACGTTAGAAACAAATGAAGCAGTACTTAGTGTAAACAAAGAATTAGCTTGTCAAGAATGATCAAAAGAGAGGAGTTGAATGAATGGCTACTGCCTGGCTACTACTAATGCTGGTCTCACTACAGCTTCACTCTGTTGAGATACAATGCTCTTTTGCTTCTTCTCTCACCAGAAGCAAAATGTTAGCACCAATCCTGAGAAGAGAACAAGCCACAGCCTCTTTGGTGATCCACCGTCTTGTCCCAGATAATGTAAGGGTCTGTAGGCTTATAGCCTTTTTGTGGTAGATGGCTTGAATAGCAGCCAGACCAATCAGGTATGTTAAGCACAGGCACTCACTCTCCAACCAGAAACAGTCAGGAATTAATGCACTCTGCTTGTACTCTCACCAGGATCAGAATATAAGCACAGATTCCAAGTTGTCACATATAAAGCAGTTTTTTGGCTTTGTGGTGATCAACAGTCTCCAGGAAATAATGGCCCTGTACTCCTTCTCTCACCAGGAGAAAAAAGAAGCACTAATCCCAAGATGACTACTGAGAGGCAGAATGTGGGCTCTCCAGTAACAGGTGGTTTTGTAATAAATGCTTAAAGGTAAGATGAAAAAAAAAGGTTTATCCTAAACACTGCAATGTGTACTAAGCAGTTAGATATGAAAGTGGGTAACTTTAAGTTTTAGCTATCTAAAAAAGTTATGTTTTAGTGGAGAGTCACTATTTTTAAAAGAGCAAGATAGATTGAAAGGTGTGGGCACTTTTGTATTCTGGTACGATGGAATACAGTAGGATAGCCACTATGTTTAAATAGTTGAAGGGAGTGATTTCCCAAAATGATAATTTTGTGCTTAGTTACACCAGCCAGTGAAAGGAGAGAGGGAATGAGATATATGGCCCAATTAACATAAGGCACAAGCAAATAGAAAGACAGTGATGTTTAAGAACACAACAGTGACAGGGTGGAGAGTGGAAAACAATTCTGTCTGACTCACAAGAGACAGAGCTGTGGTCTCTTTTCAAGTTTTAATATGCAATTAAAAGTTGAATACCAGTAAAATAGTGTAAAGAAAACAAATCACAGTATACAAAATAGAAAAAGGCAATACAGTAATACAAAATACAAGAAATAAAAAGCAAACTAAATTTTCCCTCACAGTAAGCTGTGGCAGAGTTTAGGTAAGCCTTTCCAGTAATGTTCTGAAATGTTTTATTTTACCCCTTAAATAGAAGGTTTAGTTCCTAGCTTCACCCTCAGTTCACAGATGACTAACCTTAACTGACCTGTTCTAACTTATGTGTGACTCCTTAATTGACATGTTCTAATTTCTGTCTGACTCACAAGAGACAGAGCTATGGTCTCTTTTTCAAGTTTTAATATGCAGTTAAAAACAGAATACAATTAAAATACCATATAAAGAAAACAAATCACAGTATACAAAATAGAAAAAGGCAATACAGTAATACAAAATACAAGAAATAAAGAGCAAACTAAACTTTCCCTCACAGTAAGATGTGGCAGTGTCTAGGTAAGCCTTTCCAGTACAGGTGTACAGTGTCAGTTGTGATTACAGTGACTACAACTCTTCTATAGATGATGTAGCATGTACATACCTCTCAAGCTGTTGTCATGGGACAGTATGAGCCAAGCACTAACAAATGGAAGTACACAACTACACTGTGCTGTTCCACATAATGTGCACATACATGACTATACATGACTACCAAGGTGTTCTGTAAACGGATTTGAAAATACATTGCATTCCAGGTAATTGTTTATCTGCTAATCATGGACCAGACAGATTGGGCAGTTGTAATTACATTACGAAAAATCCTGACAGTTGAGAGGTATGTTTGTGTACATTAAGTAGACTAGACAGCCATCATGTCTTAGTCGGCAAGCATGGGAGTAGAACCCAAAAGCTGTGACTGCAAGGGACATCTGCAAATAATGTAACTATTGACTGCAGCAACATAGAACAGACATGCAATTAATAAGCCCTACTGCAAGTATGTTGACACATTAGTTATGAAGCCATAATCCTGCTTTACACTTTATTGGTTTTGCTGCTTAGAATCTGTGAAGTATACACATGGTATCTGCCCTTAAAGTGGGCTAGCTCACACATGTCCTTTGTTGCTGTAGTGGGAGGAAAAGACAGTATTATATGACTGAAAGTGTCCTGCAGACAGCCTTCAACTGTACTCTGGGTTGTGAAATACATTTAACAAGAGGTACTTTTGAATTCTTTGATTTATTTCAGTGTTATAGTTGACTGCAGTGAAAGTAGAACACACATGCACTGAATACAGCCCTACAGCAATTATTTGCACACAGTAGTTATCAAACCAAAATCCTGCTTTACACCTTATTGGTTATTGTTATTGGTATTGTTTACTGTTTATTGTACTACAGTTATCATAAAATATCCATACTTACCACACTCATGGCACATCCTGGCCAGGTGCCCAGCATGAGATTACATGTTGCAAGCCCGTTCAGCTGCAGCTGTTGGAAGAGAAGCACACCACTATGCATACCAGTTTTGCACAGGTTCAGCTTGTATTTTAGTAAAGTAGTGACAGATATACTTATATAGATGTGGAGCATGCTCATCCCTCGCCTCTTGGACCGAGGTGTCCAAGGTTCCCCTCTTCCTTCTCTTCAGGTCGTCATAGTGGTGATGACACTGCTCACTATTCCAGGGGATACCAGTAGCACTGGTAAGATCACTAGCCAACTGATCCCAGGCCTCAGCCTTGCATAGTCACCCTGCAACAGCTGAGGTTCGTAATTCTGGACCAGAAGCCCAACAAACACTCTGGACTCCTGCACACCCCACCTGTGTGCCTGAAAGCGAATACCCTTGCCAACACCACCTGGCATATCAGCAGATAGTAAGACTCTAATGACTGGTGCAGAATTCCTGCCTATTGGCCTTAATATAGGCTGTTTTCCTGCCTTTACACATCATACTGAAATATTCAAAAAAGCACTGCATTGCATAGCATCATGCAAATCAGCTAAGTGGAGCTGACCATCGCATAAACTCACACAACTGTGTTTTAGCAGAGCTAAGCAATGCACAAACAGCATTAGCCATTACCCATGTTTAAGAAGTGCATAGCACTGTGCAGCTTTTCCTAGTGTAACAATTTTGTTTTTAAATTAAACAAGACATTACATTAAATTAAATAAATGGTATAACTGCTGAGGACTCGAACCTAGGACCTACTAAGCTTTGGGCTGTGACTCTACCTATTTAGCTACTTGGATGTTATGCAAATTAGCATTTCTTCACATACACTAGTACTCCACCTGTTAGCATTGCTAAGCACCACTCCACTGTCTTTCAAATGGGCTTAAACATAACCATAAATAAATAATTAACTGCATACAGTTTTTATTTTTACATATCTGGCAGGTGTCAGCTCTTTATGTGTAAGCACAGCTCGGCTCTGCTGTCCTCTGCACCATGCAAAAGGACAATTAAAAAAAAATAAAAACAGATATAATAATTAATTACATCTGGTTTTTATTTATAGATGTCTAGCAGGTGTCATCTGTCTGGACAATCCACAACCACAGGATAGCCTTTACATGACTGCTTCACAGATTCAATATCCCTCTTACTATGCTCTCCCTTGCTAGTGCGCCATGATTAATATTCATGGCACACTGCTGAGGGGAAACCATGGCCATGTACACAGGTATGTTAGAGCCTACATGGATTTTATTGAATCCTGGGGATAGTGTACATAGTGGTAGTTAGGGAAAGGTTATTTAGCACACTAATGTGTCAGGTTGGGGATAAGAAGAGAGATATGGTTCAACACACGGCTAAGCATAGGGTGGGGCTTCCTCCTCTGCCCTAGCCTTATACTCACCCTAAACCTAACACACACACACACACACACACACACACACACACACACACACACACACACACACACACACACACACACACACACTTCAAATATAGCAGTGACCAAGGATAACAACATATCTCGCTCCTTCCCTATCCCTTATTCTCATCCTAACACTCACTGAGACAAACTCATTATAAATTAAACTTTGGCATTCATAATTTTACCCGCATTCAACATCCCACACTTTGACTATTCCTGCACTTAACAAAGTATGCATTTCACATTTCACATTTTATAATTCATAGTTTAAATAAGACATTCTCAGAACCATGAGCCACACTATAATACCAACTCCAGATTGGTGGAATAGACTGATACACCCATCCAAAAATCTTCTGTTCTTTTAAATACATCCTGACTTACACTTAGTGAAAGTTTATTCTACTTGCTTTCAATAAACAATGATATAAAAGTACTTATTTTAGTAGTCCAGTTTTTATCCTTGCATATCAAATTGTATTTATTAATATGTCTTCATATTCTATTATTAGAAACTTTCTAAAGGCTTAATAATAATTAAAGCATATTGCGGTGGTGGTGCTGCGGTAGCATTGTCACCTCACAGTAAGACGTTGTCCTGTTCGGTTCTCAGCTAGAGCGTCTTCTGTGTGGAGACATGCGTGAATGGGCGTGCCTTCATTGAAGGTTGTGCATCAGAGCCGGCAACTCGGCACGTAAAAATCTACTGCCAATCATTAGCGGACCAGAGCTCTGCTGTGGCGACCCCTAACCGGGAAAAGCCCAAAGACACAACAACAACATCAACAAGTGCTCTATATGCCAAACTTAGTCTGTCTTTGATAAAATGATAAATTACTGAATACAGACTTGGAAACTGTAGACTTTCATTATATGGAAGATTGTAACACACTAGAAATATTTTAATGTTCTCTCAACCTTCTAACAGAAAACATTCCCATTAAAATGAGTGTAACATATGCAACATACGTCTTAATTAATAAACTAACAGCAAATCACTTAAACCTGGGGAAAAAAACATCAACAATACTGAATAAAACACCTAAGGCTAGGCAAACATAATGAAGCACAAATTTATTTAGTGGTTTCGTCCTCTCACCAATAGGACTTCTTTGTCTCCTTGACATTTGCTTGGCCTTAGGTGTTTTATTCAGCATCTTGATTAATAGTTTAGGAGAGGTAGTGGTGAGGCATCTAAATATCAGACTTACTGCCTTTCATGCTTTTAATTTTATATAAACTGACATTGTCTGCGAAGTACATATTGCATTTAATCAAAATTTCAAGATCTTTGCATCTGCCAACAATACTGATATCCAAATTACCAAAAGTGGTATCTTTATAAATTGTAGCATGATCCAAAATGTAATTCTACTTTTATCAAATTGTAGTTTTAATCTATTCCTCTTCAATTAGTCATTAATTACAGAGATATAAACTGATGCATAATCATTATCTAATGTTATGAAGCATTCGGTTCTGATGTCATTAGCAGACATTGGTAAAAAAACAATTACTTGATAAAGACTGAGAAGAAAGGATAATATTAAAAAAAAAGATCTCAAAACTGAGCCGGGGGGGGGGGCACTGAAATACATCTTGGTCCAGTCTAAAAAGTTAACACCGAAAAAAACACCAAAAAATCCTTCAAGCAACTGAATGTTCACCCTGTTGCATGAAACATATCTGTCTATATTGCACATCTCAACCACTTAGCACAAGAAATCTGGACAAAGCCTAAAATAATGTGGGATAAAAGCCCAAAAATAGGGATAGAGTTTTAAATATTGCTTTTATAAACTTAGAAAGTTGCTAGAATAACGGCATTTGTATTACCATATATTTTCTGAAGGATATGAAGTCTGAAACTGAAATCTATGTCATTATTTAGTGACTTAAATCTCAGAGATTTGTCAGAAAACCACAAATTATGTGAGAAACATCAGATTGCACAAAACAAGTGTTTCCAGCCGACACAGCAGAGATTTCCACTTAAAATTCCATTTATTAAAACAAAAGTTAAAAACAGTAAAATAATAAAAGACACAGAGACAAATTTAAGCCTTTCCCACAATCAGCATGCAGTTCTAAACCCCATTTTGTTTCTGCAAATTCAGTCTGTTTTAATGTCACCCCTCATGCTAGGTTTAATCAGCTTTAATACTAGAAACATAAATTTATGAGAAGGGTCACTGGCTGCAACATGTCTAGCAAGGGCATTTCTGATATCGTTCTTAGAAGTGTCATTATTGTGCTCACGTATCCTATCCCTTAAGGCCCTATATGTTTTACCAACATAGTAACATTCACAAATCTTGCAGGATACGTGAGCACAATAATTGCACGGCTTAAATGGCTCTGTACCTTTAAGATCTGTGCTGAGATCTAGAGCTCTACCCTGCCCTGATTTGTAAATGAATATTTAAGAAATGTTTTAACTGTTGTGTATCAGATCTGAAGAAGTGCCTGTGATAGGCGTGAAAGTGTTCATCTTCTCTGTGTTTTTTATTATTTTACTATTTTTAACTTTTTGTTTTAATAAATGGAATTTTAAATGGAAATGTCTGCTGTGTTGGCTGGATACACATGTTTTGTGCAATCTGATTTTTCTGGTTCATCCAGCATTGTCCACATATCCTGTTTGTTCTTATTATGTAAAAAACATTCCAAATATATGAGGCAAAAATCTGGACATTCTGTGAAAATCTGGACAGTTGAGAGCTATGATCTGTATCCGTATTGGTATATTCCTTTATCTCTTTCTCTCTCTCGCTCTCGCTCCCCCTCAAGTGATACACACGCGCACACACACACACACACACACACACACATAGACATTAATGTGTCTGTCTATCTGTATATTGTGTGTATGTGTAGATATAGACAGATATATGTGTGAGTGTGTGTGTGTGTATATATGTATCTATCTATATATATATATATATATCTATATATATATATATAAATATATATATATATATATATATATATATATATATGTTTAGATATGTTTAAAGTTTAGTAATCCCAGTGGACAGCTTTCTGGCCTGCCCTGCCAAGCATTCAAAAAAAAAAAAAACAGTAGTAAACTATTTGGCAATACAGCATGAATCAGATAATTGTAATCATATTAAAGGTGAAAATAACAGTAAGTAAAATTGGAAGCAGACAAAATTAAAGCGTGCAAGCACAATTTATTTTAGAATATGACAGAAAATGTTTCAAAGATGTAAACCTAACATGATGCTTAGATACAACCCATAAACAAAAATATCACAGGCTTCATGTCAGTAAGGAAAGAGAAAAATATAAGAAACATGCAGGAATCAGATTTTTGTAGTTACATAAAACCAGTAAAAGGGGAAAAAACAGTTTCCTTTTCTGAACAGTAAAAAAAAGACCACTAATCCATAGACATGCACTGTCTGAATAGTAGCACTGTTTGGTAAAGGGTGTTTAGCACCCTAATGGTTAGGGCTGGGGTTTGGAGCAGGATTAAGGACTAGGGTTAGGGCACATGCGTAAGGGTAGGCTGGGGGACTTCATCCTCATCAACACTGTAGTAATCCCTGCTAACCATAACCCTGTCCCTACCCCATCCCTTACCCGTCAACTTACCCTACACACACACACACACACACACACACACACACACACACACACACACGCATATATATATATATATATATATATATATATATATATATATATATATATATATATATAGATCATCTATATCTATTTATATAAAACATGAATGATCGCAGATGAGAATGACTGAATGTCAAAACATCAAACAACCTAATCCGCGTAACACTCATTTCCAGTGAGAATAATCTAAGAGATTCCAAATGTAAACAGATGAGTTACATTTGTGATAAAAAAAATAACACATAACATGCATTTACATGGGAGCTTTACCCCCCCCACACACACACACACACACACCTGAACTTAAATAATCTAAATCTGTGGTTGCAAAACTGGAGAAGAAAAGGAAAACTCATGAATTATGTCATGGTTGATCTATTGAAGTTCGACCATAACATAATTTGATAAATTACACCAGCAATGGATCTAACCACAATTTCAGCATATAATAAATATGTTTAATGGTAAAGTATATAATAAATATGTTTAATGATAAAACATATAACATTCATACACATACCTCTCAACTGTCCAGACTTTTGCAGAATGTCCAGACTTTGCCTCATATTTTGGTCTGTTCCTCATAAAATTTGTTGTTTTCTGGCAAAAAAACTGGAATGATCTGAGGACTTAACTCATCAAATAATGGCATACATTTGAGTTTCAGACTTCAAATCCTTCAGAAAATGTATTAACACAAATCCTGTTACTCTAGCAACTTTCTAAGTTTATAAGAGCAATATTTAAAATGTGTCCCTATTTTTGGGCCTTTGTCCCCCCATTTTGTCAGGCTTTGTCCAGATTTCTTGCACTAAGAGTTTTAGAGGTACGCTCTTAGACACACACCCACACACACACACACAAATACACATGCAGAGACACACACACACACACACACACACACACACACACATACACATGCAGAGACACACGCACACATACACACACACTCACATATGCACATACAAGTTCAAAATCTTACCTGTGCTATATTTTTAGACCAGTAGTATTTTTCTCTGACATTTCAGTGTTTTGAGTAACATTCCATCTTCAGTTAGTTTGATAATTTATCCTCACCATGGCTACTATTTATTCTCACTTAACCCCAGACTGTCTTTATGATTTTTAACTTCCCCACATAAATATATTTGTAAATATATGGAACAATTAACTGCCAAATCACCCACTTGTGCAGTGTTAGCAAAATCCAATGTTCCTCAGATGACATATTTTAGGACCTGCTAGTTATTCCTTGATATATTTGGGTAGAGGTAAAGCATGCCCAGTTTTACAAGAATTTTTTTTAAAAGTGTCTGCAAGCATTTAACATAAGAAAAGTGAAATGGCTGAAATAATAAGTTTTAAGAAGAAAAAACTGTAGAGATTTCCCTGAAAAACAAACAAAAGAAAACATAGATAAGGAAGGGTGTATCTTCAAAAGAAACAGGGAAAACTATTAAAAAATGCTCTCACAAAAAATGAGAATTTGCTACCCTCTTATGTTTAGAGAAATTGCATGCATGCACACACAGTAAAGCATAAAATAATACTCTCACAAAAACTAAGAATTTGCTTCCCTGAGTTGGTTAAGGAGAATACATGCATGTGTTTATGTGTTTTCAAAGTAATGCATAATGCAAAAAAAAAAAATCTGACTGCCTATGTTTCCAATCGCAAAACCTTATCAAATGACCATAACAAAATTGCAGATGCAATTCTACTGGTAGTTTTTCACAGGGATGCTAGTTATAAGTAACTGTATTTGTTGAAAAAGGTTAGACTCCTATAAGACTTGCCCCTGGATTCAACAAGATCTGCACAGCGTGCAGGAATAGTGCAGGAGCTGCTGGAGGCAATATGGCTGCCGTGTGATCCAGGAATAAGCTTCAGGGATCTGCACAAGCGCTCCTGCACTATTCCTGCATGGACACATCTCCTGTATGCAAATTACCCCATTTGCAGGTGAAAACCATGCAAATGAAATGAATTTGCGAACCAGGAAGCTGTCAGCAGGCTGTGCAGGACTAGTGTAGTGTGCAGAAATGTACTCGGTTAGTAACCAAGTACATTTCTGCAAACTACAAAATGGAGCCATGACAGCTCCAAATAAAGGGTGTATGGTATGTGTAAAGCTGGCATGGAAAACAGTTGCCAAAATAAAAAAATAATAATATTTTTTAGTCGATTTTGGCTGTTTAAGCATAGGGCAGCAGCACGCAAATGGGATCGGCGGAAAATAAAAAAAAAAACCCAAATAAGCATTGTATCCAAAATCACTATTTTGCCATTATACTCAATGGCAGGCAGAATACAACATGGCAAGTGAATAGTGGTTGCTAAGGGGGAAGGCTCAGTGTGGGACTTGTAACTATCCATTAGCAGGTAATCCTATGCAAATGAGGGGAATGATAGTGAATCCCAGATTTCCCCTCAATGCTGGCCAGCACCCAACCATGTAAGTGCAGAAATACCATGGTGCAAGCCTAAGAGTTAGCTGACATCATATGTGGGGGGTGTCAGGCATACTGTAAGGTTATTGGAGCCCTGTGGCTCAGATTTGCCCTTAACTTAGCAGAACTAAGCAAGGGGGTGTGTCTGAGGCTGCCTAGCACTCTTTACATTGCCTAAGCAGGTGTGTGCGCCATGTACCGGGTTTTAAAGAAAAAAAAAACTAAACCAGGAAAGAGCAGCTCTGTGAACATCTGAGCACTGTATTTGTGCTGCACACACCCAGGCTTAAACAGGAAGGCAATGGGAAGTGAAAATAGCAGTAGGAAGTTAATCAAGGTGAACTAGCATAGCTGGCAGGTGAAATATATCAGAATCAGCCAATTACATAGGCAGCAGACCAGCCCAGCCCAGCACACCACTATAAACTATTCAAACACCTTATCCTTTGGTTTTTTCCACATACTCTACACCACCAGTGTACACAAGCGGGGAAATTTTACCAAACAAAAGCAACAAAATGATAGGGGCTGCAGCAGCTATCATACATCAATATGTGGAAGAGGCTGAGGGTGGTGAGGATGAGAATGCTGATGACCAACCCACAGTGAGGAGAAGGAGAAGATTGTGCAGACCCAGGGTAACCTACCAGGGGCTACATGAGGTGGAGACAGTGCAGTGTTATAGGATGGGCAGGGACCTCCTACAGCAAATTGTTGAGCTGTGCCAGCCACACCTCACACACAGAACTAACAGAGTGGAGCCCATCCCAGTGGATACTAAGTTATGTTTAGGCCTAAGAATACTAGCCACAGGTACCTGCCAACTGGGGATATCATGGGGATCTCACAGGCATCAGCATCCAGGTTACTCCACCAGTCCCTGGATGCCATATCAGCACATGCCAGTGAGCACGTATATTTCCCCAACACCCATGAGACGCTGGCCAACAATATGCATCTCTTCCACCAAATAGCAGAATACCATGAGGTAGTGGGTGCTATAGACTGCATGCACATATGCATCAAAGCACCACCCGGTGAGCGGGGTAGGATCTACATCAACCTCAAGGGCTTCCCATCCATCAACTGCCAGGTTGTGTGCAATGCCCAGGGCATTATAATGAATGTGTGTGCTGGCTGCCCTGGAAGCTATCACGGCTCCCACATCTGGCATTTGATGCAGCTGTACCAGAGATTTGACAATGGAGATATCCCTTATGGCTACCTAGCGGGAGACACTGGTTACGGACTGGAACCATGGCTGATGACACCCATCTGAAATGCACATACACCCGAACAAGAACTCCATAATGAGGCACACGCACAGACCAGACTCGTAATAGAGCATGTGTTTGGGATGCTCAAGTCATGGTTCCTATGTCTGGACACATCCGGTGGAGCCTTGCAGTACTCACCAGCTACATGTACCCAAGTTGTCATCATATGTGCCATGCTAGACAATATGATCCTGTGGAAATAGCTGCAGCAGGAACAGCATGGGGCAAGGCCACACAGCCACCCACCATTGCCAAGGCCTGAACAGGCACAGATTGACTCAGAGGAGGAACAACCTGAGCCTGCCCCAATAGGCAGAAGGAGGCATGCCCAGTACACCCAGGCCTTGGCAAGAGGCAACACATAGCACATACACTGACATGGTAGGGATCCAGGGAATGACACCTCTCTCTGACTCACACATACAGTAAAAGGGATGCCAAACATGACACCACCTGTGCTTAATCATGTATAGGGAGTGTACTATGTGCATCTGACATAGTCAGCCCTCCAGCTCCATCCTCAATACTGGCACAGCTGCAAGATAAGTCACTCTTCCTACCAATTGCAGAATGGAGTAATATGTGTTGTTACTTGTATCTATTGTATGGATGTGAGCATGCAAGGGAATCAGGTGGCTGAATGGGATGCCAGCAGATAGTAGACACCTATAGTGGCAGCATGAGATCTGTAACAAATACTGGTATCACCATAGTAGCCAGTACTAGGCAAGGTGACAAAACTCACTGCAGGAAATGTGCTGGGTCACATCTGTGTCCATAGGACACACACATGCCAGTCAGGAAGGCTCACATACCAGTCTCAGCCAGCAGGACAGGAGTAAACAAACACAAACAAAGGCTGTGTTAAGGTGTCTTATTGATGGCTATGGAGAACATCCCCCCTCAGACTTACGCAGACAGACTACAACAGGTCAGGCAGTGGGATGTTAGTTCTGAAGGGTAGGGAGTCAGAAATTGAAATGTAGGTCAATCAAACCTAAGACCTGTAATACACTGATATGCCTATAGTCAGCATAATAGGTTAGAATACAGAATGAAATGGAGTACCTTAAATACCACTACAGTCATAGATAATGTGTACAAGTGTCAGGTGTGCGCTCCCCAATCCTATGTAGAAATGTAGTAACAATCAGGTGTGCCCCCTCGATCCTATGTAGACATGTAATAAGAGTCAGGTGTGCCCCTCCCACAATCCTGTGTAGAAATGTAGTAACAGTCAGGTGTGCCCCCCCCAATCCTATGTAGAAATTTAGTAACAGTCAGGTGTGCCCTCCCCAATCCTATGTAGAAATGTAGTAACAGTCAGGTGTGACCCCCCCCCCCACAATCCTATGTAGAAATGTAGTAACAGTCAGGTGTGCCCCCCAATCCTATGTAGAAATGTAGTAACAGTCAGGTGTGCCACCCCTAATCCTATGTAGAAATGTAGTAACATGTATGTGTAGGTATAATAACAGTGGAGCACAGATTACCTGAGCTGGCCAAGGTAGCAGGATAGATTGTAGCTTGTGTACATTATGCAGGTCTGTGTGTGTTAGGTTGTTTTGTGTTGTATATTGTGTGAGAGTGGTCAGTATATATGCATGGTGAGGTTTGTCCTGGTGGCCATTGCCCAGTACTGCCAATGACAGGGCCAAGTTCTCACAACTGCAGTGCCAAACACAATGCTTCCCAGCAAAACACATCCCAGCAGTAAGCCATAGTAAATGTTTGGAAGTAATATGTGTCACCATCTGAAAGATGGACATGACATGAATGTCAGCCCAGATATACAAGCAGTACACAGTGGGGAAGTACCCCAGACAGACAGTGTATAATATGTAACTGTCAAATGGACACACCCTTTGAATTGTACATACAGGTTTGCAGCACATTATTTGGGCTTGTAGTAGGGAATACCAATGTCATCTGGCCAAACACTGGCAGACCAGAAAGGTCATAGGAATGAAGTATTGAGACACAGCTGATGTCCCTGCACAAGCCAGCATAGGTGGAATGTTCCATGCATATCTGTAAGTAAGATGCAAGTAGTGTCCATAGCACACATGCACCCAGCTCACCCCACCACCACCCATAGGTACATCTCTGGTCTTATCCCTGATGTTGGGATTGAGTACAATATGACCCCCACCTGTGTATGGCAATAGCGAAAGAATGCAGCATGCGAAGGAGGTGTCCCATGCAGAGGAGGTGTCCCATGCAGGTGTGTCCCTAGCTGTAAGTAACTCCCTGCCAGCATCCACACCACTGGATCAATACTGACAGAAAGTATTGGCATGAACACCTTGCACACCTACCCTGTCACCCCAGGGGAATATAGTGTATTACAGTCTGGGACTGTAGGAGTGACAGAATGCAACGGCCTGCTACAGCTAGCCTGCATCACTACCAAATGGCCTACAGTCCTCTGCCAAAGGCCTGTGACTGACCCGTACTGCCAATGTATGTTATGTCATGGACTTCCAAATAACAACATAACACAGTCCACAGAACCCATATGCAAGGCCATGTGTACAAATCACAGTAACATGTCCACCATGTCCTGCTGCATGAACTGTGGACCAACACCAAATTACTGCTGGGATGAGGTGATAACAATAGGGAACATATCAGATAATGTTTGCATAATGTATGGAAGAGGACAGAATAATAGAGGGGTGGGTGGAAGCATGGGAGGCATAGAGTGTGTGAAGTCCAAAATTCAGCCATGTGCACATACTATCCCTGGCTGCAAACATAAGAACGCGTGGCTGCAAACCTGCTCGTAAACCACAATGTGAAGGGGTAATGTCCAGAATTATGAGCCCTGCCGCTGGGTAACCTGTGTGAATCTGTACAGCTGTGAGGTATGGCCACAGCAGGATATGACCATACTGTCAAGTCAATGGATGTACAAGCATGAGATCTTCTGCCACCACTGTACCAAGATGCTGAACCATTTGCACAGACCCAGCAGCAAGTGTCTGCAGCTTCCCCTCCAGAATGGCATGATTGTGCAAGAATATGTAGGCTGCTGACCACAATACTGGACACAGCTGCATTCACCCTGTGTTCCCCAGGAAATTACTGCAAGCAAATATGTATACCTGACAGTAGCTGATGACATAAAACATCCAGTATAAAACAGTACATATGTCTGAATATCTCTGTTAACACCAGGACCATGTAGCAGAAGCAGCACAGACAAAATTACCTACAGTAGCCCACTATCCCTTGCCCATTTTGACCCCATATTGTCAACTGATCTACAGATATCCTGCAGAAACAGTGTAGGTGTAGAACACAAAAATCTGCACTGGAGTACAATCTACCTGGAATAGATTCACACATTCAATACAGAAGGTCATACTGGGCATGCTCCCACACTTACAGAAATGAATCCCATGTCTGCCAACAACAGTGGACCATACATATCTTGACAGTCACAGATGTTAGTGCATACACCCCTCAGTACACACCAGTCATGCTTTGCACACACATTGTATAGGAATACACACATATATTCAAGGACAACACACTATAATAGGTCAAAAATACACATACATAGATGTGTGGAAGAGAGTGACAGTGACTAAGAGCCTTACTTCATCAGGCCTGTCCCATGCAGCACACATCCAATTGGCTAAAACCACATGAAGTGCAAATGTCAATCACCGTAGACATTTGCCTCTGGTATCCCTCAGCACTATAGTGTCTGTGGTGCTTGTGCTAACTGTGTAACATGACTGCACAAGTCAGTAGTCATCTAGCAGTTGTATACATATACCTGTGGAATATAAACCTGTTTATGCCTGAGTGTTGTGTGTCTACCTCTAGATGAATGGGTTATGGCCCATGCACACACACTGCACTCCCAATTGCCCTACTATGGCAAGCCTGCTGATGTCTTCACCTTGAAATACACCTTTGGGGAAATAGTAGCCCAGTAATCTCCATGGTGCATCCTATAACTCTGTAATGCTGTAGTGTGATGTAAGAGTTCTAATCCCAGACATGGCAAGTGTGTGTGTGTGTGTGTGTGTGTGTGTGTGTGTGTGTGTGTGTGTGTGTGTGTGTGTGTGTGTGTGTGTGTGTGTGTTCTTGTTTGTCTGTGTAGGGTGCAATGCTTTTGAGGCCATTCACAGTCACTACAACCTACATTGCCCTTCTTTGGCAAGCCTGCTGATGTCATTCACTTTGAAATACACCTTAGGGGAATGAGTAGCCCAGTAATCTCCGTGGCATGTCTTATAACTGTGTAATTCTGTAGTGTGATAAACTAATTAGGTAGGAGTTATATTCCAAGATGTAGCAAGTGTGAATGTTTATGTGTGTGTTTCTTTGTCTGTGGAGGGAGCAGTGCTTTTGAGGCCATTCACAGTCACTACAGCCTCCATTGTCATTCTTTGGCAAGCCTGCTGATGTCATTCCTTTGAAATACACCTTTGGGGAAAGAGTAACCCAGTAATCTCCATGGCACTTCCTATAACTGCTTAATGCTTTAGTGTGATAAACTAGTTAGGTAGGAGTTTTATTCCCACACATGGCAAGTGTGGATGTTTGCGTGTTTGTTTGTCTGTGTAGTGATCAATGCTGTTGAGGCCATTCAGTCACTACAGCCTCCATTGCCCTTCTTTGGCATGCCTGCTGATGTCATTCACTTTGAAATACACCTTTGGGGAAAAATAGCCCAGTAATCTCCATGGCATGTCCTATAACTGCATAATGCTGTAGTATGATATACTAGTTAGGTAGGAGTTCTATTCCAAGACATGGCAACTGTGAAACTCTGTGTGTGTGTGTAGGGATCAATTTTTTTTAGCCATTCACAGTCACTACGCACACCTACAAATGGAGAATATTGATAACTGTCCAGTAACAGAGACCTGATCCAAGCCTCCAGAGAGCACCCTTGCAATACCAGGTACAGCTCTCACCACGCCTGTTGGCCACCAAACCAGGACCAAAACATTAAATGTGGAGGAGTATCCATATTCACCAAGTATATTCACACCAACAGGCTACTTGCCCAACAGAATGTGTCTGAAATACCCTCGGTGCAACTAACAGTAGGTTAAACTGCATTCCAAATTGTATAGCTTGCTAAGGATCCCCACCATGCCCCATGATACCCACTACAGCTTTTGTAGCATACTGTGAAATATTATGATACAAGCAGACACCCTAATACTGGGTGACTTACACTACCCTGCCATTAACTGGGAAAATTACTTGTATACCAACACATGTGCCCAATGGTTCTTGGACGTTATAATTCCCAATGCCCTGGATCAAGTAACCCATAGTCCCATCAGGGGCTCAAATATCCTAGACCTGGTCATTGTCAACATGGAAAATCAATGCTCTACACCTATGGTCACCCCATTGGTGGTCAGGTATGCCCATGAGCTAATCACCCTTAACATCAACATCCCTCCCCCACACCCCAGTAAGGAAACATCCGTAACACACATCTCCAAAGCCAAAGTCATGCTACACATGTCAGATGTGACTAACATCATGACACCCATGCAGATGGGAACTGAAAGGACAACTGCTGAATCATACATGAAGGCACTGTGCAAGCACGTCCAGTCATGCATGAATTGTGCCATCCAATATTGAACCAAGATGCTCCTCACCGAGATCAGGAAGCCAGGGTGGTCCCCTGCCATAAATATACTGTACAACAAAAGGAGGAAACCATTGCAGAAATGGGGGTATTTCCAGGATGCAAAATACTCCCTTATCAGGTACAGTAAGAGGCAGAGATTCCTCATAACATCCACCAAAGCTAGTCACGAACATAATATAGCCCAAGATGCCAAAGAAAACTGCAAGCCATTCCATGGCTATGTGAGGAACCTAAATAGCAATTCTCAGAACTGCTGTCAGCTACAACAGATGGTATTAAATCTACTGCTCCCAGGGATATTGCCAATATCCTGGCAGATCAATTCAGTGCCAGCTGCACCCCCCCCCTCCCAACCCCCAAAGGGCCCATCTCAACATGGATAGATTGCCATATTCCGGTAATAATGGCCACATAGGTAAAAACTACACTCTACAGAGCTATGACAACAGCAGCCATGGGACCAGTCAACATCCTGGGCTGTGTACTACATGAGCTACAAACTGCACTTGCACCATACCTACGTGCCATGTCTGATCATAGCCACACCTCAGGCTTCATGACCACTGTGTGGCGCACAGCTACAGTTATCCCAGTCCATAAGGGGGGATCCACCTTGGATCCTGGGAAGTACAGCCCCAGCAGTATGACATGCCTGATCTGCAAGGCCATGAAATGTATTACCATGGAAATTAAAACAAAGGCATTGGCAACCTGCAAACATTGGACTCTAACCAGGTTGGGTTTGTGAAGGGCCAATCATGTCACCTCAACCTGAATGACAACTGTGAATCTGTCTCCAGAGCTGTGGATGAGGGTAAGGTGGTTCACACAGCCTATCTGGACCTCACCAAGCCCTTCAACACCATCCCCCAGTCTGGAATCATAGATAAATGTGTCAAGCTGGCCATTAATCCCAATCTCACCTGATGGGCAGGCAACTGCTGTACTGACACAACCCATACTGTAAATGTAGGTAACACCAACCTGAGCCCAGACAAGTGACAGTTGGAGTACCTTAGGGTTCAGTCCTGGCATTGTCCTTGTTTGGCATCTACTGCTCTGAAGTACAGCCCAACAGTAAGGGACACCAACAAACAAAGGTCGCTGATGACTGCACATTGGGAGCCAATATTGAATCTCCACATGATTTGGATATTCTACAGAAGGGAATTACAGAAATACATGATTGGTGCCTGAGCCATGGCCTCAAGATCAATGCCAAGAAATATATAGTTATCCCCATTGGGAAGGGACATGTACCTGTGAAGTACCACATAGGTGGTAGTACACTAAACACCTAAAGTGTGATAGACTTAGGGACACAGGTGGACAGTAGTCTCACTTTTGATAACCACATTGCCACAACAGTCAGGAAACCCATCTATGTGGCACACCTCCCACTAAGGGCTTTACATCCAGGAAAAGGAGGCCATTGTCTCACTGTAGGCATCTCTCAGTAGACCCAGTACAGACTACAATGGCCCATTACATATGTACCTCACAAGACATCTGCAACAAGTAGAGAGGCTGCAGACATACCTCACAAAATGACCACAGGCCTAAACCAGAGGCTCTATGCTGACCATGTGAAAATCATCCAGCTATACTCTGCCACATATTGTGTTCTCAGAGGTGATCTCTGCTTAACATATAATGCCATGTCAAAACCACAGCTGTTGGACATGCTACACTTAAAGAATTTCAAACCCTCACAGCCACATGATCTAGGGATCCAAATCCTGTCATCACAATGAAAAATACATGCAGGAGGGATGTGTTTCTGACCCATAGACTCCCAGACTCTGGAATAGACTGCCCATACATGTCAAGCAGAGTGTCTCTTTGGCCCTCTTCAAAAGGAACCTGGACAATTGGATGGGAGATAGGACATGTACCCTGGGGATCATGTCAGCTGCCCTGCTAGACAGGGGTGCAGGGATGTAAATATTGTGGGAAGTCATAGCCAGAGAATTGTCATGTCTAGGCATGTATAGGCCCTAGGGCTGATAGCCTAGTATCAATGTATGACTCTATGAACCTATGAACTATACTTCCCATTGCCCAACCTTAGCAAGGTTGCTGACATCATTCACTTTGAAATACACCTTTGGGGAAGGAGTAGCCCAGTAATCTTGTGGCGTGTCCTATAAATACATTATGCTGTAGTGAGATATATTAGTTAGGTAGGAGTTCTATTCCCAGACATGGCAAGGTTTGATGTTTGTGTGTTTGTCTGTGTCAGGATCAATGCTTTTGAGGCCATTCACAGTCACTACAACCTCCATTGCCCTTCTTTGGCAAGCCATTCACTTTAAAATACACCTTTGGGGAAGGAGTAGCCCAGTAATATCTGTGGCATGGGCTATAACTGTGCAATGCTGTAGTGTAATGTATTAGTTAGGTAGGAGTTCCAATCCCAAACATGACAACTGTGAGACTTGGTGTGTGTGTGTGTGTGTGTGTGTGTGTGTGTGTGTGTGTGTGTGTGTGTGTGTGTGTGTGTGTGTGTTTGTCATTCATATCCTGTGTGGAGGTGGTTGTGAGTGTGTAATGACTGGACTCATTGTTTTGGGTTTTGCAAATTTCTTATATGGTGGGCCTATTATATGTCACAATGTCCACCTTACAAGGATAACAGATATCAAACAGCAGAGAGGCTGGTGTTGACAATCCATACCCCTACATGTGACATCAAGGCCTGGCAAACAATTTAGGCAACCCTTGTATTACCCAGGGAACACTCTCAACCCATGTCTCATACACAAACACACTTGGCTAGGCAACAACCACTATGTTGGTAGTTCCTTGCATATTGCCCACAGATAGTAACCATGGTGTGATTGCAGCAGACTATAGAGGGCATGGCACCCTGTCCCATCACTACAATAGGCACATAATTGCATACAGTGCTCCTTCACTATGTTCCCCACTGGACGCCTGCAACAACTGTAGTGCCAGCAAATGTAACCCACAAAGGACATACCCTGCCTTATACACATGCCCTGTATGGACAGATGCCACTGACACCAGGGAATACCTGTATCATGCTGTCAATGTAGGTGCAGGGTCAACCTGGTGTCCATTGCCAGTTCCCACCACATGAGGCCAGGAATAGCACATCTGATGATAACAATCTGTGTACACAACATGCCCCAGATGCCCCTTGTACACTTCCACATGTCACAGAACATGCATGTGGGATGTGTGCACACCCCAGACACCATCCATGTCATGGACTATAGAACATATACATGGCAAGCACTGTACAGGATTGCCACCCACAATTGTAACCCAGATGACTGGATGGTGAATACAACACCCACCTGTGTGGGCCAATCCGGACACTACACTCCTGAGCCACACTGCAAACCATTTTCATGTGGCCTGATGCCAAGGTATACCATTTACCTAGCCTTGTACAGCCTTCTGGCACAGTAAAACACTACACACCTGTGAAGCAATGCACCCATGCATGTCAGTACTGGCAAACTGTGTGTGTGTGTGTGTGTGTGTGTGTGTGTGTGTGTGTGTGTGTGTGTGTGTGTGTGTGTGTGTGGAGTATAATGATTTGGATGGCATTCACACTCACTACACCTCCCATTGGCCTACTGAAGCATGCCTTCTGATGCCAGACACAGTCACATACCCTTTGCCCATGTATCATCCTGATAACCCCTATGGTGCATGTGATACCTGCGTATTACTGTATTGTGGCAAACTACCTAGTTAGGAAGTCTAATTATGACCCTGCCAACTGTGATAATATGTGTGAGTCCCTGAGAAAGTGTGACTGTGCCGATGTTGACACTTGTTCATGTGGACAGGCATGTGTACTACACCTACATTATCCCTCCTTTATCATTGTTGCAGATGTCACTTGCCATCAGATATACCTTTGGACAGCTCCCCCAACATGTAAGCTCTGTGGTGCATGCAATAACTGCATAGACATGTGATAACAATACATACTCAGGCAGGGGTTTGAAACCCCGTACTGGTAAGTGTGTGACACAAACATGCTTAGGTTTTACTCTCCAACCCCTCCCTGCCTTACTTTGTCTCTGTCTGTCTCTCTCACTCCCTCTCTGGTGGATGTGGAGAAGTACACCTGCTTTGCTTAGGCAGCAGCTTGTGTTTTGTAAGTGATGCCCATGATGAGCTGATGGCCTCTGCATGAATTGCAGTCCCCCACAAGCGGATTGCATGTGGAACAGCTGTGGTAACATTCCCATAGCCAATTGCATGGAAACACACTCCTATATCTAAGAACATCATGTGGGTGTTGGGCCTTTTCATTCACTGCGAGCAGGACCTCATGTCTGTGTTTGGCAAACAGCATCATAGATGGTATTGGGATATACCTCTAACAACATACACTGTGGAGACAGGCCAACAAACAGGAGCGAGATATTCCAGACGCGACTACAGTATGTAAGTGTTGCTTTTCTGCATTTGGAGTAATGTTGGCTTAACAGAGTTTGTGTAGATATGGCTAGTTTACATGATTTAATACCTGTCATGACAGTGTTATGTGGTTGAGGAAACTCCCACCTGTAGGTTATCTGGAGACTGGGGAGTATTTGGAGTCTTATGTTTCTTGTGTTACTCACAGATCACCTATCTTAGAACTGCAGAAGCATAGTCTAAGGATTGCATTCAGTTCATGGTGAGAGCCATGGTAGTTACTGACTTCATATCCCTCATAGGACATTTGTCACAACAAACCATGTTACAACAGTAAATGTAAGAGAGTATCACAGTAACATGCCAATATTGGCCCAGTGTTTGTGGCTCCAGCCACAAGTCTGTCAACCTTTGTACATATGTCATGCAGTAAGAGGTGCATATGTTCTGTACACCATTATTTATTGACATCATACCTTATAACAAGCCAGTCAGATATCAGACTGCTAGACATGTTATGTACAGTAGGGATTATTTCTGAGGACATAACCTGGGCATTCTGTGGTTGTGTGTACAGTAGTGGGGTCCATGTACTTATGGTGATTGTCAACAGTATGTGTATTGTGAATACGTACCTTGGCCTGTGTACAGACTGTGGTAGATGTCATTATTCTTGGTCCTGTTCTATCTGATGTTACATGCTGCTCCAGTGTATAGTACCCTATTGGCTCACATGTTTGTAGGGCCAAACACACACGTGTCCCATAACAAAGACAGACATTGGACCACACTGTGTCGTGACCCATTATATGTAGGGTTAGTGTGTAAGTGGCACATATGAGGATAGTGTTGATCAGTCAGTCCATATAGTGTAATATTAAGCTTGTGTACCATATGTGGCTGTGGCTGTGTTCACATTGGTTGTGGGTATGCACCCTCACACAAGTGTCTGTTACTCTGTGCTGTAACATGCCTGTACAGCCTGCTATATTTGCAGATAAATATGTATTCCCCCATACGAAATGTAGGCCAGTGTTCTGGCAGTCTGCCTGTAGTTTGCACAGTGCTTTGTTACATGCCTAGCAGCTTAGTGTAATTACCCAGTGTGATGTTATGTCCAGATATTTGCAAGAAATTCTGCTGCTGGGCCACCATAACTGCTGTGTATTTCTGACAAAGCAGTGAGATTCTGTACAGATGTATGTCACTAACTACTGGGTAGTATGTGGCCATGTGACCTCTGCACCACCAGTTATTATGTGTCAGGATAGACAGGAGTGTGTGAATGCATAAACTGTGTGGGCATATGTAGTCCAGTATTTACATGATATACCCATGTACATGGCTGTTAACATCCACATTGCCAGGCTTGGTTCACATGTCTCGCATGAAGGGGATCTGTGTATACCTCTGGACTGAGCAGAGAGTGCCAGACTGTCCACATATATTGGTCATATCTCTGCTGTAGTCTACAGAATCATAACTGTGCTATCAGTGGTACTGTACTATGATGTCCTTAGGATGTCTGTCAGACCTCCCACACACAACATGTCTGTTAAGACAACACCTGTTACAGTAGCAACAGTCTACATATATACCTTCATTACATACATGACATCCCCTTGCACTAAGAGGTTGAGTCTATTGGTGCTGAGGTAGGACTCCACTCCATGTTATGGACATATGATAAACATATATGTATATATATACATATATATAGCTACATATGCACATATAGTTATAGATATCTACATATATATCACCATAAATAGATATATCTGTATAGATATATATGCACATATAGTTATACATATCTACATATATATTGACATAAATATGTCTGTACATATATGATATATATATATATATATGGATTTACTTCATAACACTGAAAGCTCAAAACACTGAAACTCAAAACACTGAAAACATATATCATACATATACTGAGTTTAAACAACATAAATCATAGCACTTTCCACCAAATGTAAGCAGGGGGCAAGCCCTCCTGCACCCCCCATGTGGAGGACTGCGTCCCCACACCCACTGCTACTTCTATATATCAACTCCAAGATTGCACTTCACTAAGTGCAATCTTGGAGTTGATATATTTAAGTAGCAGGGGTTTGGGGGGGTGCAGCTCCCCACATGGGGGTGCAGGAGGGCTTGCTCCCTGCTTACACTTGGTGGAAAGTGCTATGTTTTATGTTGTTTAAACTCAGTATATGTATGATATGTGTTTTCAGTGTTTTGAGTTTGTGTTTTGAGTTTTCAGTGTTTTGAAGTTTCAGTGTTTTTGGTCTTCTATATTATGAAGTTTTCTCATTTTCAGTGTTTTGAGTTTTCAGTTTTATGAAGTGAATCCATATATATATATATATATATATATATATACACACACACACACACACACACACACACACACACATACACGAGATCTATAAATGGCCATATATATGATACACTATACAGATGTGTATAAATACATATATATATGAATATATATGTGTATGTACATATAGACATCTATCTACATATGTATATGTATTTATCCATATCCTTGTCATGTGTAAACATTACTGTTGTGTATACCTTCCCAGATGTATCACACCGTATGTATCTGATATGTGTATATTTAGATATAACAACATATGTGATGCAACAGTAATATTACTAACATGTACTAAATAATTGTAGAAGTTACAGCGATTGTTCAGTACTATTCAATATGTCGACTGACAGATGTATTGGAAATACAACTGCCTTCACAGCTGTCATGGTGTAGTGGTTAACTGTTGTGACTTTAGTGTACAGGGTCCTGGGTTCAAGGGCTGACTATTTTGTTGCTGGGTAGAACAAGGGCTGTTAGATACAGAGTGGTTAAGGCAGTTTTGAGCAGCTTTAAGTGGGTTTGCATGGGTTTGCATGAAGCTAAGCAGTGCTAACGTACAGTTAAACGTACGGGTGCTTACACCATGCAGGTTTTGTTTACCACTGCACAAATCTGCTTAGCTGTTATATTGCAGCAATGCTGACACCTGCTAAGCATGGCTCAGCCCTGGTAACCTGTGCTCACATCCCAGTCTGATAACATAACAGGGTAATGACATCTGTAATAAGTGTATGTGATGCCATGTACATAACATCCGTCTATGTGCTGTCAGTACAGTAGCAAGGGGTGTGAGTGTCATGTCTGGGACACTTGAGTATATATGACCTGTACAACACTCTTATCCATGTGAATATGTTACATACAAGGGTAGTATCCCAGGTTATGTGCCGTCACACTGGCATGTAGTGTATCATGCCATTACTACTGTTGACAGTGCTTTCCCAAGCAAGAGTAGATTGCTAATTGTAGTACTGGCAACAAGCACCCCTGCATGCATAGATGGACTCTGAGTCCTCACAGTCATATTCCTGGTGTGTGAACTGTGTCACAGTATATATTTCCTAATGGATAATGATCTGACATGTGGAAATTAACTGTAGACTACTGTGTGTATAGCACATGTCAGTAAGGGCTGCCAACATGTAGTAATGGCATACATATTGGTGTCAGACGTCTATCTGTCAACACATTCATCCTTCTGCATAGCTAATTGGCAAGCTGATTTCTGTCAGTCCCTGTACAGATGTACAGATGTCAGGTATCCTGCTTGGATACGTACAGGCAACCTATGCTTGACTGACACTGACATGTCTGCCCAGCTATGTTATAACTGACACCAATAGGACACAACACCCTGTATGCATCACATGCCATAGAACATGCTTGGGTACAGGTCTTGAACACAGACACTAAACATGTTTTGTAATACATGTCGCATACTTGTCAACTGGATCACCTCACTGGCCATTTGAAGGAGGCACCCAGAGGACTGGCTGATGCATGTCACTCTCATCCTGAGGGTCACCACAGTGGTGTTTGTAAATAGATTGCCTGCTGGCACATGGCAGGTGGCATGATACCACTATATACATACCTCCTACACTTCCCATCTCTCCATGGACAATAGCCAGGTACACATCTATGACCACATGCAGCGATGCATCCCAGCACTGACAAATGTGTAAGTGTGCATTACTGAGGATATCAGTGTCTGTGTGTTGGTACACTTGCAGTTGGGAATACCATGAGACCCTTCACACCCACCGCAACACCCATTGCCATAGTTAGATGTGGCTGCTGTTGTAACAGACATTACATGTACCCTGTTACACTCCTCTTCCTAAAGGCTACCTGAGCCTTGAAGTACCAGCACAACACTGTTTGTCCAAATGGGTTGATAGGCATGGGATACCCACTGTGTTCTGGCAAGAATTTGTATGTGTGCATGTGTGTATATCTGTAGGGTACAGCATACCGAGGCCACATACTCCTATTACAATATGCATTGCAACACAGTAGTATGGATAGTGATGTTGCTGCCCATAGGAGTGGCATGACAATGCATCACCCTACTATGCCTGTGGCACGTGCATTATATTAATATCCCTGTAGTACCACTCTTGGGATGGACAATGGGTTGTATTGCAGTCCTGGTCAATGTGTGATGGTGGGTATGTCAGAATGTCATCATGGGTTCTAGCACATAAAATATCCACAGTGGGGTGTGGGTGCTGTGTAGACTTTAATTACACCATGGTACCCCTGGTACATGCCCCATGTACCACTGTATGGTGACCACTGTCACCATCAACCATACAGGTAACTGATAACACAATCCAGCCCAGTTATGCATGTGCTGTGTGCACCCTACCTGTAACACATTGGACACATTGACAAGTTAGTTAGCACTGACAGGCCCAGGTCTCTTGGATGTATGTCTGCCTGTTATGTGTCTGTTAATGTGTATATGATGGTATGTCACACTATGTATTGTCCATATACAACCATTACATCCCCCATTACTATACTGTACATGCCTGGGGATTTTCTGCATGTAACATGTAACCTGGAACACAACTCATCCTAAATTCTGTGTGGTGTGTGCAATTAAAGCCACACACATCAATAGCACTACATACCTAGGTAGGGGTCTAGTCCCAGTGTTGTCAAGTAAGAGTGTGTGTGTATGTGGAGGGATCTACTTCAGGTTGCTGAATATACATGTCACAGGGGGTCACCTGTCCATGTGGCACAGGCAGTAACTGTTATACAGACCTGTGACATGTGTTCAAATGTACCCAGGATATGGCACAGCCATGGTGCCACCACAGTGCCATGCCCCTTGTGAGATATGACAGCAGACTATCCTCCTGCTGACACATGTACACCTACAACACAAATGGATAACATTATGGAGACCACAATCACTCAGTGTTACTAACAGCTATAATACATCATGGCTGGACACCTACACTACCTGACATGTAAGCATTAAACATTACTGTTGACAACATGTTACACAGCAGTACATTGGTACACTGTAGTACAGTCACCATGTGCATCAGAACCATATTAGCCTGTCCCTGCATCGATGTTATGTATGACAGGGATGTGGCACAGGTATCATCATATGCACAGGGTGTGTTGTTGGTTTGCCCGAGACCTAGGGCAGGCCATACATTTGACATCATGTGTGTGGGTGAGGGGTGTAAGTTGCTGATATGGGCATAGTGATGTGGTGTGTGTAGGTTTGGGGTTGCCCTAGGTGTGTTTGTATACTGTGTGGGTATGCATGCACACAGTTCTGCCATGTGGCTGCCCTATACAGGTGTTTCTTTGACAGCTGCAGTTCACTGCCTCCAGCCATGGACATGCAGACTGTGCCTCCCAGGGGTTCTATGGGCACATCCAGGTACAGGCCTTGATGTGCTACTCTCCCCTGATGATGACATAGATCTGCTGGAACCAGGTCCATCCTGGGACTGGCCAGGGCCACATGCATGTGGCCTGCTGTGGTGTAATGTGGACAGTGCCCTCCCTGCAGTGCTGGAGCTGACACTGCCCCTACAGGAGCAGCTTAATGTCCTTGCATGTCTAAGTTGATCCCCAGATGTTGGTGTTGCTGGCCTACATCCATGCGGCCGTCACCCCATTCCCACCATGTGTTCTAGCATGGACAATCCACGGTCGATGAGGCCCACCATCTCACCCAACTGTCTATCCATGACCTCTGTATAATCATGGAGGACACCTGCAAGTTCATGGATGCTGTCACTTACAGATGAGAAAGCAGCCCTCTGCAGTCTCAGACCCTGTCTAGTGTACAGTTCCATACATGTCTGTGCCCCCATGACAGTCTGGAACATGTGTCTGGTGGTACCAGTTGTGGCACTTCGGCCAGGGGCACTATTACCAGCAGCCATCCCATACGCACCCTGGTACATCTGCCTATGTGGTGCCCTGCCAGACATCCAGCTACGCCTGCAGTGTCCAGACACAGCAGCCATAGATACCACACTCTGCTGTGCACTGCCACCAACCCCCAACTTTCCCTCTGCTATGGCCACTGGTGATGGGGTGTCTATAGGCACTGTGACTGTGTGCGGGGATGGGGTGGATAATGGGGATGTCAAACGATGGCTCAGTTTCAGCCTCTGACAACCCCGCCTGTGCCTCAACACACCTATCATCATTTTCGGTGTCTGTATGGACACCAACATCAGATTGCATGCAGGAGGGACCCTGACCCACCTCACCACCAGTGAGGGGAAAATAAGAATGCACTTTAAGACCTGCACGGCACTGCATAACAGTGCACACACATACGCACACACAAACACATTTACACACACATGCACACACATATACACACACACACATACACACACACACACACACACACACACACACACACACACACACACACACACACACACACACTGAAATTCCACCATAATACCTACCTGTCCCTTAGTTTACAGACTGTTCCAAGTTTATTCACATAGGTTGCCCATCATGCATCACACTTGGAAATATACACTCATTAATACCACTCATTTTCGTATCATTCTTCTAAATGCCTAGACAAGTGATCACAACACATGACCTGTTACTCCATTAGCTCTTTGACTTGATTGGAGTAGGTTTTACAAGGACTCACTGCTGTCATGCAGTGTTCACCCTGGGTATGTCCGGACATCGTGAGCATGATCTCCATATGTTAGGGGCTACTACGGTCACTCAATAATGTCATGAACTGGAGTGTTGTATGTAACTATTGCTCAGTAAATGCAAGATCTGTTGCTCAATCAACTTATTATGTGGACAGGAGTAATATATGGATACACTCCCTGGTGTTGTCTAGTAATTCCTCAATGCATCTGTAGTGCTGCATATGTAGGTAGTCATTCACCTTTTTGCTGTTTGCAATTTTAACAGTATACCTGGTGTCTAGTTTCCCTCCCAATGCATGTTCCATGCTACAGACCTTATTATACTATCAGCTGTCCTAAGATAACATATCAGACAAGTATTCCTGGTGTGTTATGTGTCAGTCCATGTCATTTTACTGCACGATTCCAAAGGGAAGTACTAACGTATGAACAACCGCACAATCACACATGTGCATACATGAACACCCACACATACACACACACACACATGCACACACACATCCTACATGCATTAATCCCCCCTCCACTTGAACAGATTGCACTTACCGACAAAATAACCCCACACACACACACACACACACACACACACACACACACACACACACACACACACACACACACACACACACACCTACAGGTGAGGTTGCACAAAGATAGTACACACAGACCTCCCATTACCCATCTCTCAACATGCATAACATATGATACTCAACAGCATGCAGTGCAACTATAGTCAATCCATGCTAGCAAAAGTATACATGTGTGGGATGCATGGGCTGTGTTAGTAGGTGATGCCCCTTCCCCTGAAAAACACTGCACCCATGTACACATTACTGCTGTGCACCTGTTCTGCACCCTGCCGTGTACTGTGCACCATACCTCACAGGTGTACACACCATTGCTGAATGTGTATTATTGTGTCATTTGTGCATGTTCTAATGCTCACAGCCCCTATGTGTTTGTCCGACACATACCCGGGATGATATGTGGACAGATGTCATTTGTGTCTGATTTACAGATGTCAACATCAGTGGTGCATGTATGACCAATACAATACTATTACACTGACAACCATCAAACCTTACCATGGCTATGGGGAGTGTACACACCCTTAATGATATGACGCCCTCTTCCTTGATATGCCATGGGACCACATCACTGCATATGTTAACATTACATGAGCCTGATATGTGCCATATGGCCTGTACAATCAAATACAGTGTCTAACAAATGTGTTAGTTGTGCTGATGCTGACAGCAATGCATACACTTTGTGGGTGCATATGTGTGCACGCCCTTATCATGAAGGTTTGTTGCACCTACTGTTATGTGTACTACAGCAGTCACTATTCCTGGCAGGGGTATACTAGCATGAGCCATCTGCATTTACCAGTATATGGTCCATCTGCCATACACATGTCCCCCAACTCTGCATGATTGTGAGGTCAACTCATGTGCATATCCCTTGGAGTACACACACTGCCGTCACTACTGCTGTGGAGACAGGGTTACATCTGCCACAGTTCCTGACCCTGACTATGTGCAGATACACCCATTCATAGCATCCTTAGGATCCCTGCTGCAGTGCACTGCTGTGTCATGATGACACCCCCTCCCCACCTTCAGCCTTTTTGCAGATGCTTGACAAGTATGGCCTACACATGTGTGTCAGTTTGCAGTGTCCCAAATACTGAACACCACATGTAACAGCCTAGTCCCAGTTAATGAATGGAAAACATACAGGTTTTGCATGAAGGTAAGCACTACTAACTTCTGGTTACAGTTTCTTATACTGATTTAGCTTCTCAATTGCTTAACCTGTGTAGGCATTGCTTACCCCCATGCAAACAAGCTTAAACCTGCTTACTGCTGCTTAAAAGTGCTTACTCCCGCTTAACCCCTGAACTCATTTCTTTAAAAGAAATGAAAAAGAGTTCATAGGAAAGTGGTGAAAAAAGGGCACAAAGAGGGAAAGACAGTAGGGAAAATAGCTAGGGATGTGCAGGACAGGTATAGGGAAGGTCCATAGCTGCCCATTTCTTCTACAGCAACAGCTGTGCATATACACTGAATTTGGAGATAGATTTTGATACTCAAAACCCTGAGAGAGGGGTGAGGACAACAATAATATGTTGTGAAGCCAATTAGACCAGATTACATGTGTCCAGTGGACATGTGTGTGAAATGGACAGCTATGTGTGGGGAGAGATTTTTTTTTTGGGGAACAGATTGCCCTTTTTTTTTTCAGGTGAGAGTGGGATGTTGGGGTGGGATAGTAGGTATATTTGGCGAGGTATGTTGGGTAGGATAACAGACAAAACAGACAATACAGCATACAGGGACAGTATAGGACACATATGGGGGGTAAACACCTTGATGGAGAGGGGCATTTGGAAATCGGTAGCCAATGAGCCCCCTAGTGGATACAGTGGGACTGAGGTCCCCACCCATGAGCAGTCACCACTGCACCTTCACAGCCCCGAAGGTGGCTGTACTGGTGGATGAGTAGGACGGCCAGGCTGACCCTCTAGTTGTGACAAATGGCCCTCAAGCTGATGTAGCAGATCTCCAAACTCCCTGCGAGCTTGCTATGCACCATACCCCGGACCTGGCAACGGGTAACAGTGCCCTGTCCGTGCCCACTCCCAGAGGGGAGTGAGCCCCATCCACTGAGGTGGTTCCACCCGAAGGTGGTGCAGGACCAGTAGATGAGGAGGTACGAGGGTGGGCCCCAGACATGCTGGTGCCTGGTGCCACGGCCAGATGAGGTGGGACATGTGGGTCCACTGGGACCAGCCTCCCCAAATGTGCTATGGTGTTTGAGTTTTACAAAATATGTGGGTTAGTAATGGTCAACACATTCCAGGATTAGGTATAACAGCATGCATAGATATTCCCATTAACCCAAAACACCAGATATAGAACAGTTGCATAGCAAACAGAACACATACATATATGGAACCACAGTGGTCATTACAACAGCATGCAAGTACATCGATGGCAACATGCCACCAATGTGGGAGTATTTCAAAATGGCACATGCATCGAAATAAATTTAAATATTTATCAGACAATAGGACATATGTCCCAACAGTAGAGTTAATGGAGCACATACCGAATGAGTTGTGTAATTTAGTTTATTGTTGCAGATATGGTGGGGGGGATGTCAATTAACTAGTATATTCTTGTAGTTCTCATTACTTTCCTAGTTAGTGCTGTGATCTGTACCTTACAGGTATTAGTACACTACCCTATGGCCTTAGTTTGGACAGTGGTATGGATGTATGGCTGTAGACAACTATATACATGAACTGAGTTTTACCTGCAGTATACACCTCTTACCTGGTATACCTGTTGAGGTATTGTTTGTTAACAGTACCTGTTTCTGCACATATTCCCAGATTCCAGATTGGTGTTATGCACATACCTGTCTATCTCTTATTGCATACACTCTGGGCATGTCTTGACCACATGCAGGTGAACTGGGACATATTTTGACTATTGCCCTCTTAAACCTTTGGTGAGTTGTACAATGACAGGTTTGTTTTCATTGATATTTTCCAAATATGTACAGGCCTGACAGTTATATGACATGAAATGCTGCCTACATGTCAGAAATGACCATGCTGATATGCCAGGGGGACAGGGTAACAGCCGGCAGATATGGGCTGATTAACTGGACATTCTGGACAATTCTGGACACTTGTGGGGTATGATTCTGCATACAGCTTACTACCACTCCCATGATTTGAACCATGGATGTGTCTGCTAAAATAAAACAGTGTCCATCACAGTTGAGTGTGCTATATAGATATTGCTGTGTATCTCTCCTCTGATTTCTGTCTATAAGTCTCCTGTCATTTTACAATACGACCTTGTAATTACAACACTCTTATACAGGATTTCCTAGACTGTTTTATTATGTAGCACAGTGTGGGTGACAGTGATAAGTAATACCTTATTATTCAGAGCAACTGCAACACTAACAGTGCCATACAATACCAGAGTAAACAGTACCAGTACAGGATATCAATCTTTTATTTCTAAGCACACTTTTCGTATCTGACAGACTTGTAGGGCAATGGTTGCTAGCACTACCTGAATGTTGCCACACATATTACCAGATTCCACATTAGTATTATGCACATACATTTCACTCTGTTACTGCACACACTCTGGTCACAGCTTCACAACATGGGGGTTGAGATGGGACATACTTGACTTATTATTCTCATAACATTTTGGAGAGTTGCTAGAGTGACAGGTTTGTTCTTATAGATGTCTGACAATCAGTAGTATTTCTTATTTGCCGTTAAATGTCTGGGATCATCCCACTGATTTGCCAGAGGGACAGAGTGACAGGCAGCGATATGGGCCAATTAACTGGACATTCTGCACAGTTGCAGGGTATGATTCTGCATACAACCTACTACCACTACCAGGATTCGAACCATGGCTGTGTGTGCTAAATGTACAACAGTTCACGTCTCTGTTGAATGTGCTATTTGGATTACGTTGTCTATTGTTTCACTTTTGTCTAAGTCTCTCTCAGTTGTACTATATGACCTCTTGTAATTTCAACAGTCATATACAGACATTCCTACACATTGTATTTATGTAGCACAGTGTGGGTAACAGTGCTTAATACAACAGTGCTATTAAAATATTGCAACTCTACAGTACCATGTGATACCAGAGTAAACACATGCAGTCCAGCAGTTAGACCTTTATTGTCAGGATATTATGCTTTTATTTACATATAACCTATATGAGACTCTTCCTGCCATATTCTCTGGTGTATGCAGTACACGCCTTAAACAATCCAGGTTTTATACAGGCGATTAACTTTCTACTACTTTTAGATTTATTTCCTATGATAGTACATGCAAGAGTATTACTAACCTGCCTTGCGTTGCAACCACTGCAATCTACAGGCATGGGCTTCCTGGTTCACAGCCCACTCATCTGCCACTGTGAAAGACATAAGAGGAATATTTAGCCATGCCTATACATAATATACATGAACTGGCAATTATTAAACAGGTTGTGGACTGATACTTACACACGGCTGGGACATCCCCTGTCCTCCTAGCCTTTTGGATCCACTGATCCAAGAGATCCCTCTTTCTCTGCTTCAGGTCAGCATAGTGATGCCTGACCTGCTCACGGTATGCCAGTGGCACTGGTGAGGTCATGGGCAAGATGGTCTCAGGCTTCCACTTTGTATTGGTAACCTTGGTACTGTCCCTGCAGCAGTCTCTGGTCATGGTCTTTAACAAGGAGTCCTGCCATGACTTTGGACTCCTGGGTGCCCCAGTGCTGCACCCGAAAGTGCACACCCTCTCCCATATCAGTCATAGTGCCTACAGGAGGAAGCTGCAACCAGTTATGAGATGTATTCCCGCCTGTTGGGCTTTAATACGGCCAATTTCCTGCACTTTGCCATGATTGGATGGTTTTGAAAATGCTAAGCTATGGGCAAACCTGCTTACTTGAGGTTGGCATTGCTTAAAGGGGTATACCAATGGACAAACTGATTTAGCTGGTCTACACATTACTTACACCTACTGAGCTGGGCTGTGCAATGCTTAGCATTGCTTAATTTTTAATTTGAATACTATTTGCTGTTTGGCATTGATTACTTATTCATTACATGTTATATATGTGTTTGGTATCGATGATTCATGTGTACATACACATAATGGGGTCCTTGTGTTTATTAGGGAATTTCAACACTTTATTACAATAACACCTCACATCTGGGCTTAATGCACTACTCTAGTTCACATATTTATGTTATGTAGTAGGTTATACAACATAAAACTGTATATAAATTCCTTTCACATGTTGTTTGATTTTCCTATAGTGAGGATCTGTTTGGTGATACCTCAATTGTATGTGCTGCTGTGATGTCTTAGTGGTTAACTACTGTGACTATAGTGTACAGGGTCCTGGGTTCAAGACCTGCAAAGGCTGTTTATTTTGTTTCTAGCCAGAACAGCAGCTGTTGCATACAGAGTGATTAAGGCACTTTTAAGCAATTTGTAAGCAGGTTTGCATGAGTTTGCGCGAAGGTAAGCAATGCTAACCTCCGGTTAAATATGCTTACAGAGAGTTAGCTTCAATATTGCTTAATCTGTGTGCACATTGCTTACCCCCATGCAAATTGGCTTAAACCCACTTACTACTGCTTAAATATGCTTAATCATGCTTAATAGTGCTTACTCCTGCTTACCCCCACACTAATTTAGACAGTAATGTAAAATGGTTCTTGGGAAGGTGGTGGATTTGGACATGGTATGGATTTATCATTCATTACACATTGTACCTTCGATTTGTATCCCTGATTCATGTGTACATATACTGTATGGGGCACTTGTGTTTATCTGTGGATTTTACAAAATTATGACAATGACACCTCACATTTGCATTTAATGCAGTGCTCCAGTTCACAAATATGTTATTTAGTAGGTTATGCTACAAAAATATTGTTCATAAAGTGATTTGACATGGAAACTGAAATGCACTGGAGTGAGACTTGAACCAGGAATGACTGCTCATAAGGCGAATGCTTTGCCCACTACATTATTGCAGTACTGTTTCATTTGCATATATCTTGATATTTATCCTCTTGTGCCATTTAAGCTGCAATAAACATAGCTAAGCAATGGGCAAACCCACGCACCTATGGTTAAATTTTATCTTTTTGAGAAAAAGAAATTAGCTTGTTTATATTTTATATTTTAACTATTCCTCTTATAAACTTGGGGGAGATGTTGCTGGGGGTATGTGAACATCTATGAGCGGTCTCGCTCATTCTTATTGCTAACCTGCTGTTCTTGCTTGCAGGAGCGTGTATATTCTGAGAGCTCTGCTCTCAGACACGCCCCCTGCACTCATACATGCTCCATTTCTGTTTAGGAGCTCAGGCAGCGCACCTTTATTAATATGCCTGGCATACTGCTGTGCTGCTCCTAAACGGCCGCTTCCACGCAGGACTAAGCTAGTCATGTACAGAAGAATAGTGAATCCGGAGGTTGTAGCTCTTTTCCACATACATTGTCTCTGCTTCCTTTCACAGCTTCCATTGAGTTACAGCCTACCAATTAACTTGGGAGGATTTTACTCATTCCCACTACCTTCCCCTTAAAACAATTTTCTTCATCTCCTCTCTCAGCATTGTAGACACCTGTTTTCACAGGTCTACCTTCCTTTTCATACTGCTTTTCATACTGCTGCTGTTTAAGCACAGCTTGCCAATCTTTTTCTTAGAACATTATACACACAGATTACATCATCCCTTTCCCTCCACATCCCCACATTATGCATGGAGAAGTCTCTGTGATGAAGATCCCTGCACACTATCAATTTTGATCAATACATAAGATATCTGAAATTACATGTTATCTACAGTCACAGTAACTCTGAGCTATGTTTAGCCATACTGTTGTGTTTTTTTTTTTTTGGAAGCTCTGGAAGAAGTGCCCTTACCTGTCACATTTACCTAAGGGTACTTATCAAGGATTTCAAGGAATCTAGCACAGAACATTTATTATTAGCTTTTGAAAGACTCTCCAAGAAAGATACCTATATGATGGTGACAAAGGAAAATAGTGCAGCAGCCCAAAATAGTGTTGAAGACAAACAGCTTCAAACAAGCAGCAACCCAAATAGATTATGCAAAATGCTAATAAACCTATAGGCAGAAATCAGAAAAAAGTAGATATGCATTAAAAGCTAAAGGCATACCTACATGTCTGAGAAAGCTGCTTCCACTTTTGCTGCTGACTTTACCATAGCAAGTTGTCTGACACCATTATAAACTCTCAATAAACACAATTTTTGGATCCTATTCTTTTATTTCAGAATAGGCTCCAGTAAATCTGTACTTAAATTGTGTTAGGCCCTTTTCACACATGGAAGTCCAACAGTTAAATGCTTAGTGCTTTGGTACTCATATTTGTTGTTGATCATATCACAAATCCACTCCATTATGCCTTCAATGATCCTGTCACTACTAGCATCTTTCCTTCTATGTCTAAGATGACTTGTGTTACTGCATTACTAAAATTCTTTCACAAGCACACCCCAGAACATATGTATGCTATCATGTTTATCTATGATGTGAAGAAAGATTGTCAGTAAAATGTTTTTGGTCTTCCTTGAAACATATGGCCTATACACAACTGTTCAGCATAGATAACGGAAAGGAAAGATGACCAGCTCAAGTCATCTGTTTACAGGCACCACCTATACTAGCATGGATAACCATCACTTCATAGAGGTGGTCCTTGTTAACTTTATAAGGACATGCTTGACTTATAACCACTCTATCCTGACAAGGATCTCACAGACTCTTGACCTACAGAGGGCATCAGCTGGTGTAGACCTAGGTGGATGCTGCCCCTCCTTTGCCTCTATCATAGCCACTCCTGCAGAATGATAAGAAAAGAGAGAAACAGAGAAAACACATTAGTACATTTTACTAATTACAAATTAAAGTCCAGCTATACATTGCAGTAATGCTCATACACTGCTACTGGGAGAGGAGACCAGTTCTGCTGAGGCAGATTTCACCGCTCAGTTCACACTTCTCAGCTGCTGTAAAAAAGGTATTTACATGCTTGTCAGTTCAGAAGCACTTTTTCTCCTTCTGGAGGTTGTTGTTAGACATCAATAACACCATCCTGTAAATCCCTGTCGAATGTGTACCTATCAATCTTTCCCTGTACTTCATCTTCTTTGTACATCTTTTGTACTGTTCTTTAGCATTCATGTCTATGTGGTATTAGTTAAATATCTGTTCTATAATGCTTCTACTGATTTTTCTAGTTTGTTGCTTTTTGTTAAAATATCTATCATGCTTCTATTGACAGATTGGGGCATTTCACTGTTGCAACTGTCTGATTGTTAACTAAGTTTAGCCTGCAAATGGTTGTTTTGTGATCAGAGTTCTACCCCAGTAACCAAAACATAACTAACTAACTAACTAACTAACTAACTAACTAACTAACTAACTAACTAACTAACTAACTAACTAACTAACTAACTAAATAACTAACTAACTAACTAACTAACCAACCCTATAGGTGCACATGACTTGTTGTTGGCCTGTAAGAGTAACTGGCTTGAAAAGTTTACCATTCAGGAGACTGAGGGGTTATTGCAGGCCCTATGCGCAAATGGCATGAGTTTCCACAACCAAGGTTAAGGGCTCACACACACAACACCAGAATATGATATGATGATGGAAGGGAGGGCTTGACTTCTGGCCTCATCAGTGTTTGATGCAGGATATCCTGTAACAGTAAACCTCGACTAGACTGCTCAGGAATAAACCATACAGATGCCATTTATCAACCACACTGCCTATGACATATATGTACACACAGTAGAGAAGAGGTGTGCTGGTCAACCTGCTGTAGTGACTCTGGTGATGTGATGTATAGAAATAAGAAGCATACAGTGCTGCTCAGATCCTTGATAGCCAAGGTAGTATCCACTGTTATATCCATGAGGTAAATTGTAATCAGAGTCCATTCTGCCTGTACAGGTCATGCTGGCCAAGGCTGTGGGAGGGACAGATTCAAGTGAAATGGTCAAAGGCTGACCATGCATAGATGACACATACTCTGTTACAGAGCCTGTATCTCTGTAACTTCACATCACAGCAGCCAATACACCTGGGCATCCCCAGTTTCACAGTCATGGTTGGTAAAACTCCTCAGAGTCCACCCTGTGTCACCTCACCACCCCATCCACATCTGGTCATTCAATTATTCATCATTATTATCTCCTCTTGATGAAGAAAGTACAACACCTATCTAAGGCAATTGTCCAGGTTGCAGACCTCATATACAGTATCTATTCTCACTCATATGACACCATATCAGGTTAACCACACATACACCTGAAGTGCTATGTCTGTACTGAGGACTGCATCAAGCTTCTAAACTGCAACTCACTGCAGTGCACATAGTCAACATTTCCAACATAACTGCTCCACTCCACGCTGGAAGATGTGATGCCTGATTTCCTGACTCCCCCCAAAATTACACACACTTGAGTGGTTACCGCATTCACCTCCCATGATCATTGATCATATGATGCCATTACTGTCACATTGTCACTCATCCCCACCCCATGTGTGCAAATGATGTTGCTTATGACCTGCCCACTATCTAAGCTGCATTGGTAAATTCATGTTTGATGCACTGTGCTGTCAGTCTGTGCACTGTATTACATAGCCTGGGTAAAATAAAGCAGGCATCAGATTTATTCTATGTTGTCTTTATCATCTCTTTGCCCATGCTGCAATGTATTGTACCAGCTTCTGCCTTGCATTGCATGCTACTGCAGCCTGCTCTGTTGATGACTCTGCAGTTTGTTCTTGGCTCATACACATTTTCTTTTTTGGGTGTCAAGCCATGCAACATTTTGGGTTTCTGCACCTGATTCCTCATCTGCAGCCTCAACAGATCTCTCAGGCAGTGCTGCAATATTCCCATGTCATTGTACATGTTTATATACTATTATATTATGTATCACGATGCACATGATGAACATTTGGCTGTATCATTCAAGTTCACTACACAGTGCACTACTGGATGTATCCAACATTGGAATGATCCATTTAGGAGTCCAAATACATCTTCAGTAATCTTCAATAGTGTTCTGTCTCCAAATGTTTAGTGATGTAAGCCATCTCAGCTATGGTCTGTGGTTTTTATTTGAGGGGTTTGTTATACATGTTTCTAGAACATATCTGAAATTACCAGCAACAAACAACACTGGACACCACTGCATGTGGCTTGCTGCCTTTTTGAATCAGACTGGTATATACAGGCCTATTTATCCATCATTGTGTACACTACTAGCTAGATTACCATGTAGAAAGTCATCCCGCACAAAACATTGATAGATATTGCACATGTGCCAGTTGCGGGAATAAAGACCTGCCTGGAAGACACATAGACACATTGTATATAATGGCCTGTGCATTGTGTGCCAGCTGGAAGCTGAAGGATTGGAAATCCATCTGTCTGATGGGGCCTTTATGGTGATTTGTGTGCAACCAGTGGCTCCTAGTACTTCAGAAAACAGGCTATATTGTAAAATTCCTGTATAGTATCAGTCCACACCTCTGCTTTTTGTGGAAACCATATATGTTCCTCCATATACTGCAGCATTATTTCAAGGAATTGGAATAGGATTGATAAGGCTGATGCCTGTGAAATTCCTATGGCATCCATACCCTATGAGATGATGAAAGCTCTCTGTATAAGGAGAGTTAATGCTGCAAATTCTTTTGTATCCACAGGAACAGGCAGCTCAAACATCTACTTTGACTTCATGTGTGAGCAGCACGTCTACTGACTAATGTAGGGTATATTAGACACTGGTGGACCCATCCACTCCACTCTAGGAAATGGCACACAAAGTAGTGGGTACTGACTTAGAAACTGACTCCTAAACAGCTGGTGCTTAGCCATGGCTCCTGCTTTCACTAGCTGCTACACACATAAGATTCATGGTGGT
Organism: Protopterus annectens; assembly: GCF_019279795.1. Lineage (NCBI taxonomy): Eukaryota > Metazoa > Chordata > Ceratodontiformes > Protopteridae > Protopterus > Protopterus annectens. Next base: position 1,872,962,183 of record NC_056741.1, on the reverse strand, counting down.
CAGAATAGAAGAACATAATGGTACATAATGCTGGTTTATTCTGTCTGCCAATCACTCTCACCATGCTTCATTTTATTATCTGTAGACTTCATTTTGTTATTTCTAGGCTTCATTTTGTTATTTGTAGGCCCTTACTTCATGCCATTTTGCATAAGGCATGACCATACTGTTTGTGTCTCTGAATCATTTCCTCCCTGTGCATCGTAACTATTCATGCTGTTTGACTCAGTGCTATGTGCTAAGCTCTTGAACACCACACACACATACAGTTCATGCCTGTACAGTGTTATCTTGCAGTTCATTCCTGATTTATTTCAATGTTGATTTACTTTAAATGTTTTTCCTTGATTTTTAAAAGTTTGTCTTCAAAGGTATTTGTACCTGAATTATGGGATGAACTGAGAAGTACCTTTTTTAATTTATGGTAAGGAACAACCAATTTAATTGTGAAAGCTATAAGGTATGGCTGCTCCATGAGTATTTTTGATTTTATCCAACCAACCCACTCCATCCCTATTGTCTTCTTAAGTTCGCTGGCTTTTGAATTTGCCACCTATTGCATATATTTGACTTTTGAAGTTCCTTCCACTCTTTTCACATCTACTAGTAGTTGTGAACACTGCAAGATCATAAGTTCATATTAAGAAGGCCCTCCACTTAAACTGATTAAACTTC
>NC_056741.1:1872947118-1872961008 GCF_019279795.1 Protopterus annectens | reverse complement strand
AAACAGTGAGGGCAAGCACAGGGAAAATCCACACAAAAACAGTGAGGGTAAGCACAGGGAAAATCCACACAAAAACAGTGAGGGTAAGCACAGGAAAATCCACACAAAACAGTGAGAGTAAGCACAGGGGAAAATCCACAAAAAACAGTGAGGCAAGCACAATGAAAATCCACACAAAAACAGTGAGGGTAAGCATAGGGAAAATCCACACAAAAACAGTGAGGACAAGCACAGGGAAAATCTACACAAAACAGTGAGGGCAAGCACAGGAAAATCCACACAAAAACAGTGAGGGCAAGCACAGGAAAATCCACACAAAAACAGTGAGGGCAAGCACAGGGAAAATCCACACAAAAACAGTGAGGGCAAGCATAGGGAAAATCCACACAAAAACAGTGAGGGCAAGCACAGGAAAATCCACACAAAACAACAAGGGCAAGCAAACTTGTCCCAAAAACAAAACTGGATCACCTTTTGCTGTGATATGTACATATATGTATATACCTCAAGCACCATTTGTGCAAGTACTGTTTCTTATGCGTAGAAATATCTGAATGTACAAAAAAACACATTTGCATGTATGATTTTTTACAGATGCCAGATGGGAAAATTGCATCTCTCTGAAGAGCCCTATATTCTCTGTACCTTTGGTTTTGCATAAGAGCAAATTTCTGATGTGGCCAAAATAACTTCTATTTGGTAAACCCCAAAAGTAATTTTAATTTTATTTTATCAAGAAGCAGGAACGATGTGGTATAATTGCAAAGAAGCATTTGAGTGGAGAACCTTCAAATGAAAATTTAAATGTCTAGTTTGTATCCGGAACAAAAACAGTTTGAGTGTCTTAAAGGGTTACTGTAGTGAGCCCTGACCAGTGAGCTCCAAAGAAATTCTATGTTTGTTATTAACTTGCAATTTGTTGACATGCCTTTGTTTTATGTTAGTATAAAGTACTTGCTAACATTGTTCTGGAATGTTGTCTGGAGACATAACCCATATCATTATCATTGAAGTCCCATTTATGTGGTTTAATATACTTCATCTGAAAACTTTTCTAAGTTTCATGTACTGACAAAATGGCATTTATGATTTATATGACATATTTTGACAACACATTTTCTCTTGTAAATTATTACTGATTTTAGTTTGCCAGATATCCAGGGAAGGAAGAATGTTTCACTCTGAAGAATTTTAGAGAAACAATAATCCTTGGTATCTATAATTCCATTCACAAAATGTCTTACCTCAATCAAGAGAGAGGAAATTGCTCATGACAGCCAAGTTTGCACTTACATACAGAGTTGATTTATGATGTCTAGTTCAAAGTTTTTTTAAGCTTCTGGATTTTATAAATCTGAGGCTAAAATTATTTTACTTCAGCTTGTTAGAGTAAATATGCCATGGATGTCATTGATTCTATAGCCTAATGCCCTTATTGGACTCAGGTAGGAGTGGCTGAGGGGACAGTGTTCAGGATAAAATAATTTCCCTCCTAAATATTTTGTCATCAAAACTTATTTAGCATCATATTATTGTACTGCATCCTAAACATGTCCTAATTAGTTTAAAAACCAGCTATTTCAGATTTGGCATTTGTTTCTGCCTAAGACAGGGTATAGTCCAGCAAAGCAATGAGTGGCTTTGGACGCAGGTAAATTCCAGCCACATTGCAGAACTTGCTCACTGGAACACTGTTAATGACAAAAATTAATTTCCTTTTTACAGGGATACTGTTTCTGTCTGTTTGGCTATTAGGCAATCCTTCCTGTTCATTTGTGAGCCTAGTTCTGTATGAGCATTTATAACCTGACAAACTCCTATGGAATTGTTAACCCTTTTATGATGATAATCGCCATCTCTCTCGATTCAGTGCCACACTCCTGCCTTCTTTTACACTCATGCCTGACTGTCACAGAACTTCTTTCACACAATCGATCCACCTCTTTGCTGGATGTCCTCGTTTCCTTTTACCTTCTTTCTGTCTGTCTCAAATCTTCTTTAGCAGATGGTCTGCTTTTTTGCACATGTGCCCAAACCACCGTAATCTGTTCTCTTTGGGCATTTCTGCAATTGGAGCTACTTTGGCCTCTGCTCTGATGTCCTAATGTATTTGTCTGTCCCTCAGTGTGAATCCTGCACTGTTCTCAGGTACTTCATTTCCATCACCTCTAGCTTCTTCAGCTGCTCTGCCTTTACTGCCCAGGTTTCTGTACTGTACAGTAGTGCTGGTCACACCACTGTCTTGTACACTTTACTTTTCAGCTTCTTTGGCATTCTTGCCTAGATTTTTGCCTGATATACTTTTTAAGAGCCTTTGTACACATTTTCTAGCTTGCAATCTATAAATGTACTTCTGCTGAAGTTGCACTGATCAAAGTCTCAGACAAAGTAAAAGAAAAAAGAAAAAATATCTGACCATTCCCTCCTAGTTGATATAGTCTAAGACGTAGTATTTATAAAGACTGGTCATGATGGGACGGAGATCTCATATTTGGAGTTGTAGTGCCTTTCTGCAAAAATGCTTTTATGCAACTCTGTAGGTGAGACATCAGAAAGTTTGGCATCAGTCATACAAAACAGGGCCTTCAAATCTCAGTTGCATACAGTAAATTGACTACCTAAGTTAGATATACACACATACTGACACAGTCATAATTCACTTGGCTTTAAATTTATTTGAATGTCTTGCATGAAAGTATTGCTAGATATTTCTAGAGTGAATACTTTATAATCTGGGCCTAACTCCAAGGCACAGAGATATGTAACTCTATAACCTAACCAACCTATGACTGATTAGTGGTACTTACAATGAGATATCTAGATCAATAAGGAAAGGAATGAGTGGCAGGTGCCTGTGTGCCCATCCTGGAAATTAGGAATGTGGTCTGACACAAACCGCTCAACCTGCATGCTAGAAAACATGTACGAAGGCTCTTGAAAAGTATATCAAACAAAAATCTAGACACGTAATTAGCATACAAGTTGAATAGCTAATAGCATATAATTATTCCTATTCAAGAGGGATTATAGGATACTACACAGAAGCAAAAGTTTAAAAAACTGTGAGTGACAAAAAATATAAGTGGATTGGGAATACCATAGTGTAAAATCTGAAGATTTTAATAAAAAATAGTGCAAAAAGCTTTTTTACATCCTCATTTATTTTTGCTTCTGAAAAAGGGGGGGGGTTAAAATGTGGGTTTATTTTCTTTAAATTACTAGTGCTGTCAGTGTATTGGTCATGGAGTCTAGTTTCCTGTGTGGTAAACAGGAAACTAAAATCTCAATTGGCAGGTTGTGAGATTGAGAAAATCATGAGAAGGGATAAATCAAGCCTGAAAATAGGTACATAGCTCCAAAATTAGGTACATCATAAAAACAGGTAAAGCAAGCCTGAAAATAGAAACATTCCTGCATAATTGCTACAGTTGAGAGGTCTGGTCTCACATGCTGCATTTCTGGAACCTAACGGAAAGAAAGAGGTAGACAGCATGCAGCATGTGGCCAGCAATGTACACTTGTGCCGCTAGGTTGTGTTCACATAGTACACTTCACGAGAAGTATACATGATCTGGGAGGTGGGTTAGGGCCATAATAAACAAACCCTTGATGGACATCTAGATGACAACCTTCATGCCAGCTGTCAAGTCCATTGGAGATGAATGGGATAACTATATGAATGAACCTGCTATATGGTCATATGAGTCTTCATTGTTAAACAGATTCAAGGAAGGAATGATACGTCAAACTCTTGTATTAATAAGGCATAAGAACAAAAGTAAATTGTGTAGCAGAAATTCCATCTCAAACTGAAGAAATCCTGAAGATGTAGCAAACAATAACGCTACTTAAAAACTGTAGCAATGTCAGATGTAGAATGGTGATTGTAAAAGCACAGAACCTATTTACTACATACACTTTAAGCTGATAACCGAGGTTAAAATATGAAAAGAAAGAGATTTATTTTTTAACATGATCGTTAATTAATAACAGCTTCCTTTATAGTTTTCCCATCACTGAAATGCCCTTGGGTCCTAATTAGCTGTCACAATAATTTTGATAAAGTGCAGCTCACTGAATGAATTTGCATAAGGTAAACAAAATATACAAACAGCAATTTCTCAATTTTTATGCACTGGAGCTCATGAACCATGCAGCAAGCACTTAACTTGAACTTTGATTTTGATGACACATTTTTAAATGCTGCTTGTGAAGTCAATACAGTTAAGACAGTACCCAACTTTCACTACATATATTTACACTTCCCAAGTCTGTAATTTTATCAATATTCAATGCTTAGAATATTGACTTACATACTGCCTAATCTCCAGTTTTCTTTCTTCAAACAAATGGGATCTTTCTGACTCTTTTAAGATGACACTCATACTGGTTACAGATAGCAAAGAATGACAACTTTATATTCTGCTCGCCATGGCAGATTTAGACAAAAAACACAGCAAAATGTTTACTATAAGATGCAATGCTAAGATAGGCATCACTCTAATAGTCTGCATTACTGGAGTGGATGATATAGTCTGATAATAAAATACTGGGTATAAATTTGATGGAGGAGTGGATTTCAGCTTCATAGTACAAAAGAACAGAATGATGTATATGTTCCAATTACAATAAAAATGGATCTTAGAATGCAGCAGGAAGTAGTTAAAGCTACAAAAAACAGAATGCTAAGATATGTAACAGGAGGCTATGTTTTCTGCATCACATTTATTCATGCCATTGCACAAGACATATGTGACTGCATCAGGGTACAATAGGTAATGCTGTAAAAAAGGGAAACTCAAATGTGACAGGGTTCATAGATGGGGAAATTAGATTAGATGATCTGAGCTAAGAGGATGGGGTACAGAATGTGGATCTGCATTTCTTGAAGAAGGGATTACAAGAGAATTTATGAAACGGGCATTTTAAGAGTGAAGGTAAATAAATCCAGCCTGAGGTAAAATGGGGCAAAAGCTCATAACTGGTGGACATAAGGAGCTATAAGGAGACATGTTTACAGATGGTTCCAGAAGATTCTTTTCTCAGTGTACATTTTGGAGCATGAGAATAAATAACAGAAAATGTGGTAAATGATAATAACACCCTAAAATGTTAAAAAAGTAGAATGTATGTGATATGGCACAGGGATTGGAGTAGGCAGTTGTATAGGAACTAGCTGCAACAATCAGTTAGACTAGATGGACGTTAATATTTTTTATGTGGCAGAAACAATATGCTTATATACAGTTGGGGAACCCGTGATGGTGGTGCTGCAGTAGTGTTGTCGCCTCACACTAAGACTGTCCGGTTCGATTCTCAGCTAGAGCGTCTTCTGCGTGGAGACACGCGTGAATAGGCATACCTTCATTGAAGGTTGTGCATCAAGCCTGGCAAGCCGGTACGTAAAAATCAACTGCCAATCATTAGTGGACCGGAGTTCTGCTGTGGCGACCCCTAACCGGGAAAAGCCGAAAGACACAAACAAACAGTTGTGCATTCCTGCAAAAGACAACTAAGGCAGAAATCATCACAAACTGCAAATGAAGTGCACTTTAAATGCTTTGAGGAAAAGGATGAGTATAAAGCATTCTTTTGTCTTTTGTAAAAAACGGTATTTTAACTAGTTTGTTTTTTTTTTTTTTAAACCATTGCACTTCATTAACAGGGGTAGCATTATTAAATTCTTTTTTGCTATTGTTGATGGAATAGTAGCTGAAAACATGTCATGTAGCAAATGAAGACCCAGATGAAAATATTTAGTCTTACATGACACAAACTGACTGAAATGGACTTAGATCCAGGAAGAGTTAGCTATGAAAATCAAAGTTAGTGCAACTTTAGGTTACACCACACCTGCAACACCATAATCCCTTGAATACAGTTTTGCTCAAGGGTAAAGCTTACCGTGTTGTTATCCTTTCTGAAATTATCAAGAAGAAAGTTCCAGACAGAGAACAGATGACAGGCTAAGATACCATCTTCGAACTGCTTGCTACTTATTCTAGTCTTGATAAGACCGTGGTTCTAAATTTCTGTGATGGATCATACCCAACTTAAAAAATTGCAAATAATTAGTACCTAAAACTGCATAATTGTTGGTGACAAAAATGGCATGAATAAATAAGCTTCAGTCTGTTTTCTGTCTCCAGCCAGCCATTTTTATTTTTATAATCTGATTATTTCTGACCTTAAGGTCCCCAGCTTGCCAAATTTGCCAATCCTCCTGTTTTCTTATGCTTTGGTGGTAATACCTGGGCATGAGGGGTCCTTCCTATACAGAATAAATATAGGCTCATTAGAGGCTCAGATTACTACTACAATGGGAGAGGATCAGGGCAGCTGGGGTCATCATAGTGCTGGCTGGTTGAGGGATATTTTGAAAGACCTATCTAGTTCTCTTGCAAGTAGAGCATGTCTTTAAGGTAGAGGTTGCATAGGCTTCTTAGAAGTTATTTCTGCCTCTGTGGTGCCAACACTTCATGGCTAACCACCTTGAAGGTGAGTATTTTGCTATGGCCCCAACCTCTATTTAGAGCTGGCATCTTATCCATACCACTGAGGCATGCAACACTTATCTCTCCCCAGCGACATAGCCTCTTCATTTCTCCCTATCTCAATCAAGTCATCTAATATCTAGGATGGAAAGTGAAACTGAGTCCTGCAGGGCTTTCTTGGGCCTTCATTCCTCTATTTTACAGAACCACTGCAAAGCCTAAACAGGAATCAGCAGTAGAACTTTACTGGCTCAGAAAGGATTGAAAACATTGAATCCCTTTGGCAGTCAGTCTCAAGCTTAGAAATGATATCTACTGACAGGTTTCTATAAAGCACTGCACTGAGAAGGAACTTAGCAGTGAGTCATCTTCTATTGTAGTCCTGTTTACTTTTTTCAGGAAATAGGTAACTATTACATGTCTAGTGGTTTATTTTTTTTCAAAACCTTATTTAATTTTGCACTGAACTTTGGTGTATTGTCAAGCTGCCAGTATTTGATGGAGAGCATTCCTTCAGTGGATGAAACACTGCTTGCCAGAAATCTTAAATAATCTAGCTTTGCCTCTTTTCTCTTTCATCTCATGGAATAACATTTAGTTTTTAACATGCTTAATATGTGGCTTGATGTTTATATAGCCTGGAGTTATATCTGGGGAAAAGCTGCTGATGTTTAAGTTAATGCTAATTGGGTAATCCAGAAGAAGGGTCTGGCTTGGTTGTAGCAGTCATTCTGAGAACTCTTAGGAGAATGCCATCCTTCCTGGACTCACACTTGTAGATATCTTTCTCTTGGTCGGTGTGGACATTTTATTGGTATAATAGGAAAGGGGTTTCAGTTCATTTTGTCCTTCCTGATGGTAAATAGGGAACTTTCAAATGAGATGGGGGAGTTTCTGCTGAGCAACACCACCCCTTTGGAGTAGGAACCCTATTAAAGGAAATGTCAGGAAGTAAGTCATTTATGTCCATTTGCTTATCATTAAATCACTAGAAAGTAGGGTTACCACCTGTTCCACTTTGCGAGGGATAGCCCCTCTTTGGGCAGTTGTGTCCTGCAAAAAAATTGTAAAAATGGCAAATGTCCTGAAATTTTAGGACAAAATTATTTCTTGTATTTCATGTAATAGTTGCATAAAATATTTATTCTGTATCTGAAACACCTAAATATTATAAGAAACAGAATAAGCAACTAAAATGCTACAAGAATAAGCTTTTTATTTAGGCAAAAAAGTGAAGTTCTGTCCTTTGTACTGGCCATGGGTATGTTTCGGCCTGCAAAATCTGATGTTTGTACCAAAAATGTCCCACTTTGGGCATTTGAAAAGGTGGCAACCCTACTAGAAAGGATTATTAATCCCTGCCCAGGAGGTTCTGGGGTTCTGGAGGAATACAGTCTGTACTGTCTGTTGATTGCTCAATTATTTGAAATTAAGTTTGCAGATACCCTAATCTTACTATAATTTTGCCAAAAAATAGAGGACTTGCTTTGCAACTTTCCCTTGCTATGTCTCTTACTAGCAGGAGATATAGGACCACAGGTCTCACCCATCTATCTCAGTGCTTAAGGCACCATAGCATTTTAGGAGGAAAGCCATAGCAAATCTTTGAAGCGCTTTATTTTGAAAGTCTGTAATTCTACATCAAGGGCATGGACATTGTATATTGGTGACCAGTCAATGTGGAAGAGGAGGAGGAGCCAGGCAGTATCCAGATATAGGGATAATATGGCAAAGCCCACAAAACCTTCTGTGTTATTGTAATGGGGGCATTCTTCCAGGTTTTGAATGCAGGAAACTGGTCACTGAAGGCCTTTTGTCAATAATTCTGACAGATCTGCAGGGTGTTTGGAGATTTCATATTCATTAAAGACGGAGCACATGGTTTTAACATTGTTCACGGAATGTAGCTGCTGCAGCTATCATATGTCAGTATGACATGGGACCCCAAAGACCTGAGTTTTTTGTATCTGATATATGAGTATGGCTTGGGACCCCGAGGACCTTAGGTTTCTGCATCTATCATATATCAGTATGGCATGGAACCCTGAGGGCCTTTGGTTCCTGTATCTATGATATACGAGTATGGCATGGGACCCCGAGGACCTTAGGTTTCTGTATCTATCATTTATCAGTATGGCATGAGACCCTGAGGGCCTTAGGTTCCTCTATCTATCTATCATATATCAATATGGCATGGGGCCCCAAGGACCTTAGGTTTCATTATCTGTCATATATCAGTATGGTATGGGACCCTGAGGGCTTTAGGTTCCTGTATCTATGATATACAAGTATGACATGGGATCACAAAGACCTTAGGTTCCTGTATCTATAATATACTAGTATGGCATGGGACCCTGAGAACCTTAGGTTTCTGTATCTATCATATATGAATATGGCATGGGACCTTGAGGGCCTTAGGTTTCTGTATCTATCATATATGAATATGGCATGGAACCCTGTGGACGTGAGGTTATATCATTTAATAGTGTTGCCCACTGTTTAAGAGGATTTCCTCACTGTCAATTCAGAAGTCACTGCCATTGAGTATAATGCCAGATAATTCAGGTACAAGCTATAAACAGCAAATAATAAGTCCAGAGGCAGGAGTTGATATAACTAGATTATACATTTACCGTACAGCTATATATCATGTTTAATGCAAGTGTGAACAAGAATAAAACTCAGACAGGAAATGCTTACTCAGGATTGCAGTGATCTTGTAGCCACAGTCATAGTGTAATTGCTAGTGCTACTAAATGTCAGCTGTTTTGTTTTTGCTTAATTTCACACATGTTTATCCAGGCAACCACTTATGGGGTAAGTATGGAATGTAGTAAATAAGATGACAAGCAAGCTTCTCTTGCAGCCCTGGTGTCCTGGAGGTGAGTGTCTATCAGGCCACAAGCCTCCACCAGAGACTCATTGCAAGAAGGTGCTCACACCCTTCCTTCTGTCCAGCAGGTAGTCTAGAAGGGTAAGGCATCATCACTTTTCAGCTTTCAGATGGCCATTTAATCCCAAAGCTGTTAGTTAAACCCAGGTTATTGATGGTGCTTACAATGCCCTGTCACTGCACCCATGTTCTGAACAGTGATACATGTAGTGTGATGCAGTTCTGCAGCAAGGTGCCAAGAAACGGATATGACTTGGGGAGAATTCTACTTCATAATGCAGAATAGCACAAAGGTCTGCATGTGCTTACTGCAGTGAAATTAATCTGATTTATGGGAGATTCCACTTTGTAATATATAATTACAAAAATATTTGCGTGTGCTAATTGCAGTGAAACAAATCTGATTTATGGGGAGTTCCACTTCATATTGCAGAACATCAAAAAAAATTGTGTGTGCTAATTGCAGTGAAATGAGTTATATGAGGCAATGTGAAGAAGCTGCAGATAAGGTGAACATAATATTAGAGTGAGGGAGAAGGAGAGAAAACATATTATGGGAGAATGTATTCTACATCCTTTCCTCATGCTTTCCTAATGTGATCATCTCTGAATAGCAAAAGGACAGAGTCATGGAGACAAAATATTCTTGCTAAACACTGACTAAACTAGGATTCTGATGCTCTAAAAATAGCAATAGGATGCATGCCCTGCACACTGTTGTTCAGGGACAACTCGCAGATGGTAAACTGTTCTGAAACCTGTGTGAGAAAGAAAGCTGCACTGCATAGAACAATTGTATTTTAACAAGCTTCATCAATGTTAGAATTGGTTATATTGGTTGAGAATGGATGGAGTGAAACCTTAGATGATTCGTATGGGAGCTTTATTCCTCACAGAAAATAAACATACAGCAAGCATGCATGAATGTTGTTTTATAGTGCTTGTTTCACAAAAATGGGATTATATTCCTGTTCTCTGCACATTTGCCTTAGGCTTGTGAAAGTATCATGAATGTACAGCTGACCTGGTCATTTAGACAAGTCTGACTAATGCATGCTTTTTGCTATGCACATTAGAGATAGTTAAGCTTTTACTTGTGGTTTTCACATACATAGTATCACAAGGGAGGCTAAAGAGGGAACAGCACACCTCTGCCTTCCTGCTGAGGCCAAGTAGGCATAGATCACAAAGCTGAGGGTTGTGGCACCAGTGACAACAGCTACTTTCTTTTGAAGAATGAGTGAGAGAAAAACGTTTCACTCTTTGTCACCTACATGGTGGGTCAACAGTCCTTTCATAGGGACAGCCTGTAATGATGATGGTGAAAGAATGCATAAGATATTTACATCTGACCTAAGGAGTTAAAGCCCATGTTTGAGGATGGATGGGCAGGCTAGCCAGAAGCAATGGTGAAAATATTATAAGAGTGTTGCCGTTGTTCTTGTTGTTATTTAGCCATTTACTTGAGTCATACCTTTCAATCTCTCAGCATGAGGAATCTGGGCAAATCCAGAAATAATGAGGGGACAAAAACCTCAAAATTGGGATAGATTTTAAATATTGCTCCTATCAACTTAGAAAGTTGCTAGAATAACAACTTTTGCATTGTTATGCATTTTCTGAAGGATATGAAGTCTGAAACTCAAAATGTCTATCATTATTTAGTATTATGTAGTGATTTCAGTCCTCAATGATTTGCCAGAAAACTACAAATTTTATGAGGAACACGCCAAAAATATGAGTCAAAATCTGGGCATTTTGCAAAAATCTGGAGAGTTGGGGGGTATGACTTGAGTCCAAAACTCTTCATGAGATTTGGCCTGTCTGTCAACAGCTGCTTCTTTAACTTCTTGCAAATTCATATTCATTGTTTCAGTACTGCTGTCAGTACATCTTAGCCTCGGCCACCTCCTTCTTTTACCTTTGCTTTTTCCGCAGCATTGCTGTCTTCTGTAGTAATTGCTGTCCTTGCATTATGTAGTTCCCAGCACTAGTGCCTTCTGTAGTGACTGCTGTCCTTGCATTATGTGGTGCCCAGCACTAGTGCCTTCTGTAGTCAATGCTATCCTTGCATTATGTGATTCTCAGCATTAGTGCTTTCTGTAGTGAATGCTCTCCTTGCATTATATGGTTCCCAGTGCTAGTGCTTTCTGTAGTGAATGCTCTCCTTGCATTATGTGGTTCCCAGTGCTAGTGATTTCTGTAGTGAATGCTCTCCTTGTGTTATGTAGCTGCCAGCATTAGTGCATTCTGTAGTGAATGCTATCCTTGCATTATGTGGTTCCCACCACTAGTGCCTTCTGTAGTGACTGCTGTCCTTGCGTTATGTGGTTAACAACACTAGTGCCTTCTGTAGTCAATGCTATCCTTGAATTATGTGATTCTCAGCACTAGTGCCCTCTGTAGTGACTGCTGTCCTTGAATTATGTGGCTTCCAGCACTAGTGCCTTCCGTAGGGACTGTTTTCCTTGAAATATGTGGTTCCCGGCACTAGTGCCTTCTGAATGCTATCCTTGCATTATGTGGTTCCCAGCATTAATACTTTCTGTAGTGAATGCTCTCCTTGCATTATGTGGTTCCCAGCAGTAGTGATTTCTGTAGTGAATGCTCTCCTTGTGTTATGTGGTTCCCAGCACTGGTGCCTTCTGTAGTGACTGCTGTCCTTGAATTATGTGGTTCCCAGCACTAGTGCCTTCTGTAGTGACTACTGTCCTTGCATTATGTGGTTTCCAGCACTAGTGCATTCTGTAGTGAATGCTGTCCTTGCATTATGTGGTTCCCAGCACTAGTGCCTTCTGTAGTGACTGCTGTCCTTGAATTATGTGGTTCCCAGCACTAGTGCCTTCTGTAGTGACTGCAGTCCTTGAATTATGTGGTTTCCGGCACTAGTGCCTTCTGAATGCTATCCTTGCATTATGTGGTTCCCAGCATTGATGTCTTCTGTAGTGAATGCTGTCCTTCCATTATGTAGTTCCCAGCAGTAGTGCCTTCTGTAGTGAATGCTGTCCTTGCATTATGTGGCTAAAGTAACTACGATTGTTTCACCATCACATGTCACAATGAACATCCTGTGTTTATTTTCTTAACTATTGAATGATCTGATACACTTGCAATCCGAAGAATTCTTAAAAGTTTTCTCCAACACCACAGATCCAAAGCATTGATTTTTCTAACTCACATCCATGTATCACAGTCACATTGCTAAGAAATATCATAGCTTTGACTATATGAACCTTTGCTGACTAAGTTATGTTTTTTTCTTTAAAATCTTATCCTGATTTATCATAGCTTTTCTTTAAAGAAGCAAACATTTTTAATGTCATGACTTCTATCACTATATGCAGAGATCCCTGAGCCCAGAAAAGAAAATCTGCCATTGCCCTAGGTTTTTCCTATCTAATTGCAAACTATGTGAAGAATTTTTTTTTCAGCAGCCAGTTTGACTTCACACTTCCTCCTTTCACCTTCGTCAACAGGCTGTTCAATTCTTTTTCATTTTCAACAGTCAAAGTGGTATCTGCATGTGTGAAGTTATTAATACTTCTAGCAGTTTTGATTCCAGCATCTGATAAACCCAACTCAGCATTTTGTGTAATATATCCGACATATAGATTAGATACTATTAGGATACATACCACTTTTCCGATTACAGAAAATGCAATCATGGCTATTGATTGAAGTGCAAAACCTTACACCTCTCAATATTATTTCAACAAGACATTATCATCAAAATTGTGACTTGAAAAAGAAAAAAGCAAGCATATTTGCATATTGCATACCCTGATAACAGGGGATTGTACATGCCCACTCCTGTCTACTACAGATACTACAGGTGCTGACATACTAGTACCTCATGATACACCTGCTCGCTGCCATTGCTCTGCACAGTAGGTACTCTAACTCTCTCTAGCCCAGTCATCAGTTTCTACATAGCCCTACCAACACCCCGTCATATAAACTACAGACCCATACAATAACCTAAATCCTGGATGTGAAACTCGCACCCAGTTCCCAGCTCGACTCCTCATTCTCTCACTAAACCTAGTCTCCAGTCACTCCCTAAACCTAAAACTTCAACCACCTTCCTAAACCTAAATTCCTTGATTGCTTCCTAACCCTAAAACTGAAAGTCCCACTCTAAACTTAAATTTCCAAATTTCTCTCTAGCCCTAAAAGCTCCCTCCCATTCCCTAAACCAAAAACTCCAACCCTCATCCCAAACCCTAAATTGTCTGATCGCACCCCAAATCTAAAATGTCCTTCCTACTTACTAATTCTAAGACTCCTTTCCTGGTCTCTAATCCTAAAAAAATCTCTCCCACTCCCTAATCCCAACCCCCCACTCCCTAATTCTAAAACTCCACTTCTAGTCCATAATCCCAAACCCTTCCTGCTACCTCCACGCAGGTGCTTCCTGAACTCATATTCAGGTCTAAGCATGAGCACATGAGCAGTGCTACTTCCCCACAACTGCTTGCCCAAAACTCATATATGAGTTCAGTC